>NC_052154.1:161003987-161188491 GCF_902713615.1 Scyliorhinus canicula
ATAGTGATGCTGCAGTGTTGGGATGGTCCATTTCTTCACCACCATTGGATATTGTGGTGATCCCCACTGTCTTTGTTTCTCATCACCAAGTTCATTGTTCCCATAAATTCAGTTTTTTTTTAATATCAATTTAGAGTACCCAATTCTTTTTTTCCAATTAAAGGGCAAATTAGCGTGGCCAATCCATCTTGCCTGCGCATCTTTGTATTGTGGGGGTGAGACCCACAAACACAGGGAGAATTGTTGCTCGGTGTGCTTTTACTTAATTGCTCTGTTTTAATAACCTTTGCTCTAGAGTCGCCAGGTATCTTTATGATACCACCACGAGGTTCAAAGCCAAGTGCTGATCAATAACTCAGTACACCAGTTAGTAAGTTTCAAATCAAAGCACATTTATTATACACACAGTCAATCACTATTCATGCATAAAACTCTACTTACTAGACTATCACTATAACTAAAGGCCTATACTTAGCTTTCAAATGGCCCACCAGTTTAGAGGAACAATGGCCTTTGTCCGGTTCTGAGTCTGCAGGTTTCAAGCTGGTATGGAATAGTAGCTAGGAGCGCCTATCTCATCGCGTGCGTTGACTGGAGACTTACTTGGTTGGTGCAGCTGCTAGGCAGGTCTCTCCTTGCTGAGAGTCACAGTCAAGAGTTCTTTGAGAGCTGCCAAGAGAGCCTGCCAAGAGAGCGAACTGAACTTGGGGGCTCTATTTTATAGTCCCCAGGGGTTTTCCGCCCTTTTGGGCGGTCCCCGGACCTGGTCCCAATTAATTAGACCATATCCCAATCGTTTCAATCGATTTCTCCAATACTGGAGCTGTTCCCTGACCGCTGGGCGGTTCCTATGTGTCCATTGGCCTTCCTTTGTCCTGGCTCTCGCTGGCGCCGGGGAGTCTGATTTGGTCCCGATTGCTTCAATGTTTCTAATTGTTTCTGGGGATTGCTCATTAGTATGTAGATGGCTACTGGTTTTGGTTCTGTCTGGGTTCTGCAAGTCTTAATACGCAGGAAACCTTGCACCTGCTTGTTTTCCTGTGCCTAGCCAATTTTCCCTGCATTCTTTGCAGGCATCCATTTTGGAATCTGGAAGTGGCCACCACAGGTGGCTACAGAATGTGTGCAAACTCTACACGGACAGTGATCTGAGCAGAGATTGAACCCAGGTCCTCTGTGCCGTGAGGCAGCACTGCTATCCACCGCGCTGTCCCCTTTACTGAGTTGTTTGTTGATGCTCCATAATAGCTTCATTCTACCTATGGCAACTTTATCTCACCACAGGATCCCTTTAACTCTGGGTTTTCCCCCCAATTGACTCTCCTCCATTTCCTGTTTTCTACCAGAATATATGTATCCTTCTCTGGTTATGTGACCAGGTCCATAGAAGTTTAGTTTTTGCTGTCCATTTGTGGGCGTTTTTGACTGCTGCTTAGGACCTGAGTCCATTATTTTGGCAGCACGGTAGCACAGTGCTTAGCACAGCTGCCTCACAGCGTCAGGGATCTAGGTTCAATTCCGGCCTTGGGTGACGATCTGTGTGGAGTTTGCGCATTCCCCCTGTGTCTGCGTGGATTTCCTTCGGGTGCTCCAGTTTCCTCCCAGAGTCTAAAAGTGTGCAGGCTAGGTGGATTGGCCATGATGGATAGCCCTTTTGTGTCCCAAAATGTTAGATGGGGTTACGGGGATAGAGTGGGGGGCATGGGTCTAGGTAGGGTTCTCTTTCAGATGGTTGGTCAGATTCGATGGGCCAAATGGCCTCCTGCATAGTAATGAATCTATGATTTCTATTTCCATGTTTTTCTCCCATCCTTAACTGTTTACTATTCAGTTCTCTTCGATCCCTCTCTCACATTGCCCTGCAAAAAGGCGAGAAATTAAAGGAAGCGTATTTCTGTCCTTTGGTACTCTGCCCTCCCTGTTCTCTACCTCAAACCCATCCGCATACCTTGATTTTCTTGCTGCTTTCTCACAAGTCATTTGCTCTTAGCTGAGACTGCAGCTTCTTTCTATGCCTCTTTGAACATTCTCCAAAGGACATATTGAGAATGTTGATATTTTTTTGAGCAACCCTTTTCTACTCTTGCTGACCTTCCCATGATTCCTGAAGCAAACTTCCAATAAAAACTTTAAATCTGCTAAGGGATGGAGAACTGTACTAAAAACACTCAGTGGGGAGCTTGTGCACCTTCCAGTTTGACAGTGCCCTGCTGGGTTTTGAGGCAGTGGATGCAGGGTGTGCTCTGTTTGGCAAAGAACAAGGAGAAGTACAGCACAGGAACAAGCCCTTTAGACCTCCAAGCCCGTGCCGACGATGCTGCTCGTCTAAACTAAAATCTTCTACACTTCCTGGATCTGTATCCCTCTATTCCCATCCTATTCATGTATTTGTCAAGATGCCCCTTAAATGCCACTATCGTCCCTGCTTCCTCCACTTCCTCCGGCAGCGAGTTCCAGGCACCCACTACCCTCTATGTAAAAAAAACTTGCCTCGTAAATCTCCTCTAAACCTTGCCCCTCGCACCTTAAACCTATGCCCCCTCATAATTGACCCCTCTACCCTGGGGAAAAGCCTCTGACTATCCACTCTGTCTATGCCCCTCATAATTTTGTAGACCTCTATCAGGTTGCCCCTCAATCACTGTCATTCCAGTGAGAACAAACCGAGTTTATTCAACCGCTCCGCATAGCTAATGCCCTCCATACCAGGCAACATCCTGGTAAATCTCTTCTGCACCCTCTCTAAAGCCTCCGCATCCTTCTGGTAGTGTGGCGACCAGAATTGAACACTATACTCCAAGTGTGGCCTAACTAAGGTTCTATACAGCTGCAACATGACTTGCCAATTCTTATACTCAGTGCCCCGGCCAATGAAGGCAAGGATGCCGTATGTCTTCTTGACTACCTTCTCCACCTGTGTTGCCCCTTTCAGTGACCTGTGGACCAGTGCACCTAGATCTCTCTGACTTTCAATACTCTTGAGGGTTCTACCATTCACTGTATATTCCCTACCTGCATTAGACCTTCCAAAATGCATTACCTCACATTTGTCCGGATTACACTTCATGTGCCATCTCTCCGCCCAAGTCTCCAAACGATCTAAATCCTGCTGTTTCCTCTAGTCCGCATCGCTATCACAATTCCACCTACCTTTGTGTCGTCTGCAAACTTACTAATCAGACCAGTTACATTTTCCTCCAAATCATTTATATAAACTACGACCAGCATAGGTCCCAAAACTGGTTCCTGCGGAACACCACTAGTCACAGCCCTCCAATTAGAAAAGCACCCTCCATTGCTACTCCCTGCCTTCTATGACCAAGCCAGTTTTGTATCCACAGTGCCAGCTCGCCCCTGATCCCATGTGACTTCACCTTTTGTACCAGTCTACCATGAGGGACCTTGTCAAAGGCCTTACTGAAGTCCATATAGACAACATCCATTGCCCTACCTGCATCAATCATCTTTGTGACCTCTTCGAAAAACTCCATCAAGTTAGTGAGACACGACCTCCCTATTTTCGTTTCAAATTCCGGCACCTGCAGTTTACTTTTATCTAAAGTAATCCAAAGACCCAGGTTAATGTAACCCAGAGATCCAAGCTAGCTGGTGGAATTTGAATTCAATTAATAAATCTGAATATAAACTCATCCTAGTAATAGTTATGATGTGGGGTAGGCACAGTAAGAAGTCTTACAACACCAGGTTAAAGTCCAACAGATTTGTTTTGAATCACTAGCTTTCTGAGCGCAGCTCCTTCATCAGGTGAGTGACATGATGAAGGAGCAATAGTGTAGTAATAGTGACTTTAATAAGGACACTGGGAGTCCACACCAAGTACAAATAAGAACAAAGTTTTATTAAGAAATGAGATATGTACACATCTCGGTCTCCATCTACTGGGTTCCTTCTCTGTTCGTTGCCTTACTGTCCGATCTTATATACACTGGGTAATTGAGATACCCTGCCCCTAGCGAGGGAGCTTATGCTCTGCATGGAGCATGGGGTAGATGAGGAGCATTCTCACCCCGTATGTCCAGTGCTGGATATTACATGCCTCCATACCCCGCACCCCCAAAGTCCAAAGAACCCCACGACGAGCATTGGGACGGGGAAGAAGGAGCAGCTGGAGGCTGTCTGGGTCTCTTCGGGTCCGGTTAGTCTTTGTGGAACTGATGCACTGGATCAGTCAGTGTACACCGCATCAGCGAAAACAGTAGGCAGCAGGAATGATGTGGCAGATGATCTTCAGGAAGTAGTTGAACTATGAAGATGGCGTCCAAGACCTCCTAAGTCTGTGTCTCCATCTCTGAGTCGGACAAGGGAGCAACCATTGTGAACGAATGTCATGCTGGTGTCTCTTCATGAATTGTACCCCAGATCCAAACTTAGTACGAGCCTGCTCCCATTGGATGGGCGACAATCCCACCCTGGTCGCCTGTTTAATGAGGACACGAGGAGTCCACACAGTAAAAATAAGAAACAAGTTTTATTACCAAACGATATATGTATACTTCCTGGTGGACCTCTACCGGGTTTCTCTCTGGTCGGTGCCTTACTGGCCGACCTTATGTACACTGGGTAATTGGATACCCCACCCCTAGCAAGATGCACCAAGTAGACGAGCGTTCCCACCCTGTCTGTCCCGTGCAGGATATTACATTAACCATGAAACTATCAGCGACTGTCGTAAAAACCCATCTGGTTCACTAATGTCCTTTAGGGATTGAAATCTGCCACCCTTTCCTGGTCTGGCCTTCATGTGACTATTTGAGATCCATAGCCATGGGATTGACTCTTAACTGCCCTCTCAAATGGCCTAAGAAGGCATTCAGTTCAAGTGCAACGAGGGATCGACAACTAATGCTGGCCTTACCAGCGACACCCACATACCATGAAAATAAATTAATGATCAACATTCCTGGAGATTGCAGTAGATTGAGCCAATTGTGTGTCTTGCCCATTGACACCCTTGTTCAAATTTTCCAACCATCACCCCAGATCTCAATGATTAACATCCATTGTATTCACTGTAATATTGCTTGGTTGTAAACTGTTGTTTTGACATGTAAACATTTGGGTTGCACGGGCGAAATCTGAAACAATCCTAGAACAGAAGTAGATTCCGGAAATCTGAAACAAAAACAAAGTGCTGGAAAAATTTAGCCAGTCTGGTAGGATCTGTAGGGAGAGAACTGGACTTTTCAAGTCCAATATGATTTGTCGTCAGAATCTTAGATTGTTTTTTTTCATGCTATTTAATGGGAACCTTGATTTGACTATGTATGAATTCCCACAGGGCAATGATTAAGTGCTTGAGACACATTTTCATTGTGGATGCACGGCTTTTATCATGCACTTTTTGATTTTAAAAAAAAGCCACAGGATAAGTGAGTGCCACTTGAATTCATGGCTTATGTATTACAGCAATAGTGTTGATGTTTTCATAATTGTTAAACTGCCTCAATGCTCAATTTATATGACAATGAAAATAAGCATTGTCCCTTTAATCCTGCAGTTTTCAAAAGAGATGAGCCTTGAATCTATCCACATGGAATTTATTAAATTAATAGCCGTGTGTGTTCATGTTTTTAGCCATTTTGCTTAATGTACAACAATGGGGAATTCAGAATTGACAATCACACCAATCCACTTTTAAGGTCAGTTTTATGATGTTTGGTTATATTTTGTTTTCATTTTTTAAAATTGGGAGTACCCAATTCTTTTTTTTCCCCAACTAAGGGCAATTTGGTGTGGCCAATCTACCTAGCCTGCAGATCTTTGGGTTTGTGGGGGTGGGACCCACGCAGACACTGAGAGAATGTGCAAACTCAACATGGACATGTTCCGGGGCCAGGATCGAAACAGGGACCGTAGTGCCGTGAGGTAGCAATGCTAACCACTGGGCAACCATTGCGTCCTACGTTTGGTTATATTTAATAACCAAAATTTGTTGGAACTGTTTGATTTCATGTAGAAACCTGCTGTCTTCATTTCCCAGCATTGTCCTGACATGATGGCTTGTATCCAGTAAAGTCACAAAATCACTCCCAGAAAGTTTTGATAAGTAATGAATCATGTTTAAGAAGACTTTTAATGAGATAATGTAATATTAAAATGGTTTTCCAATTGATGTAGAAATTAATTGACTTAATGATGTGTGCTGATATTCCCAGTGAATTTGTTTTAATTGATGGTTTCATCCATCTCCGCAGATGATGGACTGTACCCAGGGTGTATGTCACTTCTGCATTGAACATTGTTGTGGCTGTAGTGGCCATTTTATGAGTGACGGTCCCTTCTCCAGTTGGCACTGATGAACCGGATCGGCCTGTGATTGATTGACTGTCTTTTCCTTCTGGAGAGCTCTCTTTTCTGTCATCTTGTCATTTATTTTGTCCTCTGCTTTTCCCAAGCCCTTCCTGACTGTTTGTCTCCAGACACTCTGGTCAGTAACAAAAACCTCCCGTGCATTGACTCTGATCCCAGTTGGCATGAGGTCTCCCTCATAGAAATGGGCAACCTGTTTGTCTCATGCAAATATGAGACTTGCCACACACCATGGGCAGGATTCTCCAGCGGCCGATGCCCGATTTGGGAAACACGATTGGGAATTCGATGTCAGCCAAAAATCGAGGTTGGCACTACGGAATCCCTCGTCAGCGACGTGAATGCATTCTACGCCACACGCAGATCAGTCACGGGCTCGACCAGGCATTTTCCAGGCCTTGCGCCATGCTCCACATCTGGCAGGAGGCATTACCGATGGCGCACTTAACTTGTGGTGTTACAAATCGGGACACGGGTGCCGTGGCTGCTGAAGGTGTGGGAGATGGTACAAAAAGTGTCCATAATCGCTATAGTGTGCTGACAGTTGTGCCGCTGGTAGGGGTGGGGGGGGGGGGGGGGGGGGGGGGGGGGGGGTGATGATCTGCTGGGGGTGGGTTGGGGGGGGTGGAGCTTGGGAGCGGCTAGGAGGTGGGCCGTGGGATCGGGGTGGCATGGCACAGCCCACCAAACGTGGTCGCAAACATCCCCCACCTTTTCTCAAACTCCCCTGTAGAGCCCCTTAACTCATATTTTATCATCTCCAACCGAAGGAAGTTGTACAGATCACCCAACCAAGCTGCTAAGCCCGGTGGTGATGCCGACTGCCACTCCAGTAAAATTCGCCACCGTGCAGTCATAGAAGCGAAGGCCACGACATCAGCCTTCCTCCTCTCCATGAGCGCCGGCTTCTCTGAGACCCCAAATACCACCACCAAAGGGTCCGGGTATATCTCCTCCTTCTCTATACTGGCTGAGACAGTGAACACTCCCACCCAGAATCTTCCCAATTTTTCGCAACCCCAAAACGTGTGCGTGATTCGCTGGTCCCCGTCCCCATCTCTCACTCATCAGCTACCCCCCGAAAGAACCCACTCATTCTCACCTGAGTCATATGCACCACCTTAAACTGTATCAGGCTCATCCTTAAACAGGAGGAGATCCTGTTTGCCCTACGCAGTGCCTCACTCCATACTCCCCAATTGATCTCCCCTCCCAAATAGGTTGTTAAAGTTGTTGGAAAGTGGAGTCTCTTCATCCCGGCCCATGACCCTGGAGTGTTTGGTGGCGGTCATAGTGGGAGAATATGGCAAGAGGCCTTGAAATTAGTTTCACACCACTGTGAATTTTCAGTAGGATCTTATGCTGGTGTCCGCCATAGTGTGTTGCAAAACTCACCAGAGGCCAGCGTGAACCTCATTGCACTCCGTCAATAGGATGCAGATGAAGACCCAATCCTTCCCACACCAGATTCTGCACATTGCTGACGTGAAGCACGTTCGGAACAATGTGGCATACAAATGTTGGGACTCAGCTGAACAATGCCTGTGGCTGCCTCCGGAGTTGGAGATGGAAGCCACCCATAGCCCTGGATCCTGAAACATCACAGCAATGTGTCAGCAGAGCATCTGCATGTGGACCTTCCAAATTCAGTATCCATCTTCCGGTCTTGGATTGACCCCAGAGACACGTCTTCATTGTCAAATAGTCCACCTTCTTTGGTCAGTGATTTTGGATGCCTTTCCAATATGGCACCCAGACATGATGATGGACTAGACACCATCCAGGCTTTCCCCAGCACTGAATATGGAATGAAACACCTGGGTGTAGAATGAATAAGGTCGGGGATGGAAGATTTGGCGTGTTTTCCCACCGACTGCCGCAGTGGGAAGCACTCCACATTCCTGCCCTTGCCACGGCACTTAGTCTCAAAATGAAATAAATCCGCCTATATATCTAATTTTGGCACTACTGATAAGCTCACATGGAGAGGTAACAAAGATGACTGGCTGCGGAAATGGAAAATATCATCTTTGCACGCTCTGATGATTGACTATGGAGCTTCATCTCCTTTGTCCAATAATATTGAATCTGATCTGGGAATGTCTGAAATGGAGCAGGATTCCATTTACCAGTGATAACCTCTCTCAACTTGAATTTAAAGTCGTCTTTTATTGCAACTCAGTGCTGATTTCACGAAAGTCAATGGAACTGTCTAGAGTGCAGTCAAGTCTCCTGTCATTTTCTGTCCTCAATGGCACATTTGTATAATGAAAGGCTTTGCACTTTACACTTTAGGTTCCCATTACAATGATATTATTTCCTGAACTGAAGTCCATCTACAGAACATGGAGAAAAGCCAAGGAAAGTGATTGTACTTTATACTTCTGACTTTATACGGTGTAGGAATTCTAAGTGTTTCTATTCCTGGTTTGTGATTTCACGAACAATGCTTGTTCCAAGCAAGAACTTGAACATTAAAGTAAAGCTCAGTACTACACCGTCACCAACAAGGTTTTCAGCATGCCTTTTTAGATTATCTTGTGGCTTTTTATGCCAACTCTTTCTTCATTCTTATCTGTTAAATTCCAGTCAGCCAACTCAACAATTAAGAATAAACCTGTGAGGGTTGGGGAAGAATGGCGAACGGCGTTAACATAGACATGCAGTATGATGAAAGAATGTTACTGTTTTGTTTGTCACCTCTTTGAGAAGTTTCTTTTTCTAAAAAAAGAATAGGGAGGAGGGTGACGTGGATGTGGAAATAACTTGGAACGAAAGAGAAAAGAGGAACTGCTCCCTTTGCCTCAAGTCTTGTTCACTGAATTCCTGTCAGTTTGCCTCCTCCAACCAATGATTCTCTTCCTTTCCTTCAGTAGTGGATATAGAAGTCTCCCTCTCTTTGGCACCCGGAATTGCTAATTACTCACTTCACTTGGTAGTATGTGTGTAATATACTTCGCTTTGTTGAGTCAGTGGCCAACTCCTTAGTTTTACTGATGTTGAGGGAAAGAATTTTGTCATTACGCTATACCACGAGGTTATCAATCTCCCTCCTGTACTCTGACTCACCTTTTATTCAGGGTCGGAAAACTGATGCCTAGATTATACTCGGGGCCTGATTCTGCATTGTGTCAGAATTGTCTGCCTCGGTCTGGAGGTGGGAACAGGTGCATCCGGCATGGCTGGACTGGCTGTGCAGTAGAGCAGCAGGGACTTTGGAGAGCCAATTTCTAACATGGCTAGGCAGTCGCGGGTGACATGATGATTTTCAGATGCTTCGATTTGGGCTGTAATGGATGCTATGTCTGACGGGACAGAGGTTCTGGAAAATGAAACCGGAATGAAGAAGCACGGGCGGATCTGATGACAGACAGAGGTCCACAACAGTGGAGTCACTGATCTGGGACAGGGACCTAGTGCAGATAACGATTCAATGAACTAATGAGGCCTGGAAAGGTGAGTAGCAAGCAGCACTCGTAACAAGTGTCAGCATCACTCAAGCTGAGCAGACTGAGTCCATAGTTCTCGTTAACATTCTCAGATGAAATGGCCAGTTGCTTCATTTAGACATCGGCGACCGTCATATGTAGAGAAATTGAACAGGAGGGCATCACCCGGGAGTGCAGCATCTCATGTGAATGTCACACTGGAATAGTTGAGGGAGGACAGTCTATTCCTATATCTTTTGCTCTCCATCCTGCAGGAGAAGTGAGTGCACAATTGGAGGGGAAAAGTAGGGGTGGTAATGTGCTGCAGCTCAACAGACTGACCACAGCGGACAAGGCAGCATTGGAGTCCATGAGTGTGCCATTGAGTTAATCCGTGGGCAGCCGTAAGACGGGAAATTGTGACGAGCAGGTTCATTTGACAGCTCCATCTTGGAGTTGAAGGGCATGGAGGTTAATCCTGCCCAATCTGTGCTGTGGTTGTATTACCATTGTCAGCTATGGGATTGGTTATGCTGAGGCACCTACTGAGTAGCCAGAGCTCTCATCCGTACTTTCTTGTGCTTCCTATGGGGCAGGTCATGAAGGGAGGCAGATTAACCCAGCCCAGTCACCGTCCACTTTGTCAGCTGGGAGAGATGTTCCAAAGCTAGCATCATCACATCATTCGACTTCATCTTCCACAAGTGCCAAAACATTTGCTTGATTGAGCCTCAAAAAATTACAAAATTACAACGGGGCGCATGAGGTGAACTGCACTTCACAGATAAATTGCAAGAGGAGAGTGAGGCAGAGTCAGCTGTGGCCAGTCCCTTCTTAGGACAAAAGATAGGCACAATCATTGGGCATAGATGCTGGGCCTTGGGTGTCACAGACAAGGATGGTCTTTCTGGACCCTCTATTCTCCCTGTGCCCTGTGACTGAATGTACAAACATACCAAATAGCAGCAGCCATATGCAATTCATCCCCATGAACCATTTAATAAGATAATGGTTGATCTGTTTATGTTTCAAGTTCCACGTCCTCATCCAGCTCCATAGCCATTGATGCCTTTGCCTAACAAGAATCTGTTTACCTCCACCTTAAAAAGATTCAATGATTCCGCGTCCCTCACCTTCTGAGGCAGAGAACTCTGACACTACTGCTCAAAAGTCTGTTCATGAGCTGTACAACAAGCTCAACAACCAGTTAATAGGAAGTGTGCTGGGTGCCAGCTCTCTTTCTCACCCCTCTCACCATCTTCCGTCCTCCTTTTGAAAATGAGGTTGCATTCTGGAGATGCTGGGGTCCAATGACATAATCGAGAAGGCTATTTACAGTGCACATATGCACAGGGTAATGAAAATCCAGCCCTAGCAATTAGCTTGTTCAGTTCTCTACACATCCCCAGCATCTAAATGCCACCCCCATGATTTTGCAAATGGCATGGTGACATAGTGGTTAGTACTGCTGTCTCACAGCACCAAGGATCCGGGTTCAGTTCCTGCCTTGGGTGACTGTGTGGAGTTTGCACTTTCTCCTTGTGACTGCGTGGGTTTCCTCAGGGTGGAGTTACAGGGATAGGATGGGTGAGTGGACCAATGGTAGGTGCACAGTCGATAAGCCGAATGGCCGCCTCCTACACTGTAGGAATTCTATGGTTCTATGTTCCCACAGTCCAAAGATGTGTGTGTGTGTAGGGTGGGGGGGGGGGGGGGGGGGGGGGGGGGGGGGGGGGGTGGGTGGGTGGTAAGAGAGAGGGGCCCATATAGGGTACTGTATCGGAGAGTTGACGCAGGCTCAATGGTTCGAATGGCCTCCTGCACTGCAGGGATTCTAAGAAGATTTTTGTATCTGTATGTGACAGTTTTTAAAAAATAATTTTTATTCAAATTTTCACATTTTCACAAAAAAGAAAACAATAACAGAAAATTCTAAGAAAAACGGAAAAAAACAGAACCTCCCCCCCGCCCCCCCGCCATAAATAGAAAAGAGAAACAATAAATTAACGCCCGTCATTGGCAAAAAACAGATATTCGACCCAAAACAAAACCAAAGAGACAACCCCCCCCCTTTCCCGGTTGCTGCTGCTGCTGACCGTTTGTTTTTATTGTTTCAGCCAGGAGATCTAGGAATGGTTGCCATCTCCTGAAAAACCCCTGCACTGACCCCCTTAGGGCAAATTTCACCCTCTCCAATTTAATGAACCCCGCCATATCGTTGACCCCAGGCCTCCACGCTTGGGGGCCTCGTATCCTTCCACTGAAGAGAATCCTCTGCCGGGCTACTAGGGACGCAAAAGGCCAGAACACCGGCTTCTTTCGCCTCCTGCACTCCCGGCTCCACTGCAAACCCCAAATATTGAGAGTCCCCAGCCTGGATTGACCCTGGATCCTACCACCCTCGATACCGTCCTTGCTACACCCTTCCAAAATTCCCCCAGCGCTGGGCATGCCCAGAACATGTGGACATGGTTTGCTGGGCTCCCTGAGCACCTAATACACCTGTCCTCGGTCCCAAAAAACCGGCTCATCCTTGTCCCGGTCATATGAGCCCTATGCAGTACATTAAACTGTATGAGGCTAAGCCTCGCACACGAAGAGGAGGAGTTCACCCTTTCTAGGGCATCCGCCCACGTTCCCTCCTCAATCTCCTCACCCATCTCCTCCTCCCATTTATCTTTCAGCTCCTCCACCGAGGCCTCGTCTACCTCCTGCATCATCTGGTACACTTCCGAGATCCTCCCCTCTCCAACCCATACCCCCGAGAGCACTCTGTCCTGGACCCCACGCGGGCAGCAGCAGGGGGAAACCCTGCCACCTGCCGCCTGACAAAACGCCCTTACTTGCATGTACCTAAAGGTGTTCCCCGGGGGGAGCCTGAACTTCCCTTCCAGCTCACCCAGGCTCGCAAACTTCCCGTCTATGAACAGGTCCCCCAGCCTCCTGACACCTGCCCTGTGCCAACTCAGGAACCCGCCATCAATTCTCCCCGGACAGTTAATGTGCAGTCTGACCAGGATATTTTACATGTTTAATCATGGCATTCTCACAGATGTATTCTTCTCTTTTGGTTGTGTATTGAATATTCTATTGACTCCTCTTCATAGATTGCTAAGTACTGAAGTGAATTAACTTCCTAATTCATTTTGACATGAGGAATGAGACAGGAAGAGGTGACACTTGATGCCTATTGGGCCTTATAAAAGTATCACAACACAAAATCACTCTGCTGGAAGCTGCAGAGATATTTAAAGGATAACAGCATGCAGAAGACATTTTAAATGCCGAAAATTAGACCGTTTTTTCTTCTAATGAATTAGTGGGTAAAGATAGTGTTGTGGAATTGTATTGGGCCACAGTGTCATGTAAAAAGGTTCATTATTCAATTCCTGTCTTTGCTGATTTACTTGAAGCAATAGGGATCCTCCAATTTAGACAATGGGCGAAATTCTCCGCCTTGTGATCCCGCAAACACGAACCGCGATTGGCGGAAATCGGGTGTCTGGCCAAAATAGAGGTTTGTGGTTGGCCCCGTTTCGGGCGTCATGCTCTGGTCCCCCCTTGGTGGCGATAATGAGGTTAGCACTCAGCGCCGGCAACATCATGCAAAAGCGACATGCAAAAGCGATACTCGGCTCTTCTGCGATACTCGGGTAGCACAGTTGCTTCACAGCTCCCGGGTCCCAGGTTTGATTCCCGGGTTGGGTCTCTGTCTGTGCGGAGTCTGCACGTTTTCCTGTGTCTGCGTGGGTTTCCTCCGGGTACTCCGGTTTCCTCCCACAGTCCATGTTAGGTTAGGTGGATTGGCCATGCTAAATTGCCTTTGGTGTCAAAAAAGGTTAGGTGGGGTTACGGGGATATGTTGGAAGTGTGGGTTTAAATGGGGTGCTCTTTCCAAGGGCTGGTGCAGACTTGGTGGGCCGAATGGCCTCCTTCTGCACTGTAAATTCTTTGATTCTTCTCCGGTGGACGTCTCGCAGGTGTGAATTAGTACAAGTATTTCCAAACGTGGACTGGGTGTCATGGCTCTGGAGGAGAAGCAGGAGGCTACAAAAAACTGAAAAACCTTTGATAACTATTGAGCTTGCAGAAGGATGGCTGCTTGGGCCGGGGGCAATAGTGGGAAGTGCCAAGTCTGTGGACTTGGGGTGTCCCCCTTGGGATTGGGGTGGCCTGGCTCAGACTGGCATTTCTGTAATCTGTCTTTTAAATGCACCCTTTTGGTGCTGCACACATGCTCCTAGCTGCTCTTAGTGCTGAGTGCTTTCTGTGTCCTTTAGATGCTCAGAAGGCCTCTGGTCATCTGGGAGCACACCCAGACCAACCCTCTGGACACCCTCCCACCCCAGCTGTACCGTCAAGAGCCAAGTTCAATCAGGAGCCGACCAGGTTATGGCACTCCTCAGAAGCGCTGCCCCATTGCAGAGGAAACAGGGGGATTAGCAGAGCTCACCCCAACCAGAGGACAGAAATTGTTCAGAATTCGTGTTGGCCCATTAGAATGTCTCAAATTGCTCCACAAATAACATCCCCAATGGAATGCGAACCGCAAGTAATTTAGTCCCGCCGTTAACACGGGAATTCTCTGCCCAAACAGAGAATTTCACCCATTTTTCTTTGAGTGAGGAAATGATTTCAGCTATGATACTGCTACTGGCACCTAAACTACCACCATTCAGTGTAAATGAGCACAAGCAGTGGGATATGGTATAGGACAACAATTGATTTATTTGTATCCCAGCATGATTGACCGCTGTCACACGAAGTGGGGAGAAAATTGGGGGAATATGTAATTTAGCAACAAAGTTGTGAAATTATTAAGATCATAAGAATTTGGCATTAGCTTAAGCTTTTTGGGTTGTTTCTGATCCTGTATACTCTTTTGTGTTCCAAAGTCACAATGACATATCAGGTAGTCTTGCCTTAGTATTTTGTCCATGCTTGGATCTTAAGAGGAAATACCTTGCACATGCTGCCCTCCAACATTTATGCAGCATGGTAAACTACCAGTTCTCACTTTTTGCATTAAAGGCATCATGAAACAAAAGCCTATTTGCTTTATTAATTCAGATTTTTGAGCATCAATGGAACTCTACATTATTCAGTCTCAAGGTGATGTCAGCAGAAGTCTACACTGAAACTCTTCATTTGTGAAAACTAATGTAGTGAAAACGAAGAATTGCATATAGTAATTGTTTTAAACTTGATGTGCAGAACTAATCTGATTCTGGGCTGGTCCAGAGCACCATGTCACACAATGGATGAAATGTGATCATTTTTGCGCAAAGTGCTGGTTCAGATGAGAAAACTGGTTTGTAGTCTGCTGGCTGGACAGCTGGCATTTATCTTCAAGTAATCCAGCACTTGCTGCAGAATAAATAGAGGTGTGGCCGATGCCATCATGCTGGTGGGCTGGGTGCTAAAAAGCTGCTAACGTCAGGAATCCCAGGATTGGAGCATCCTTTTTAAAGGGGACCCTGATCTCCAATTTTAAAAAAGATGGAAGCCCCCATGCACACAGACAATCTCCCCAATAGAGCTTCGAGAGGGGCCCCTGGCACTGCCCCCTGGGGGATTGCCAGGGGGCAGTGCCAGGGTACTGACCAGGTGTGTCCCTCTCAGTCTGCAGGTTGTACTTAGCTGTGCCCCCCCCCCCCCCCCCCCCCCCCCCCAAAAACGGGTCCCCTTCACATGGTTTCTTTTTTAAGTTGTAAACCTCGCCGACATGGATGTCATGTTTGCGAGGAGGGGGGTATAATTGGTCGAGGAAGCTCTTTAATTATATGATTAATTTAAATAAGGTTCCTGACTTTTCTGGGCGGGGACCTTGTTGCGTCTATGGCGAGGGGTGGGGAAAAGCTGAAAAAGAGATCTCACCGGCGAGAATCTTGATTTTTGACTGTTATGGGATTTTGCGCCCACAATCCTGGCCAATATTTTTTAAAAACATTTTATTCGGGTATTTGTAGTTTTTATAATAATAACTATAACAGCAACATAAACATGGTACACAAAACAATTCCATCCATATCCTGTTCTTCGCACCACTAACAGCAAGACAATAGCCGAGCTCCCTCCCCCTTCCCTAGATTTCTGTGTCTGCTGAATATTTTAATTTTCTCCGAGAAAGTCAATGAATGGCTGCCACCTCCGGACGAACCCTGACATTGACCCTCTTAGCCTCCCGTACCAGCCTCCCCGGACAGGCGCCGGAATGTGGCGACTAGGGGCTTTTCACAGTAACTTCAATGAAGCCTACTCGTGACAATAAGCGATTTTCATTTCTTAGGGTGAACTTTATTTTCTCAAGACTGAGAAACCCAGCCATGTCACTCACCCAAGTCTCCAATTACGGGGGCTTCGAGTCCCTCCACATTAACAGAATCCGTCCACAGTTCCGCCTCTATCTCTCCCCCTAGCTCATCGTCCCACTTGCCCTTTAGTTCCTCTATCGGAGTTTCCTCCAACTCCATAAGTTTTTTGTAGATATCTGATACCTTCCCCTCTCCCACCCATGTTCTGGACACTACCCTGTCTGGTATCCCCCGTGATGGCAGGAGCAGGAAGGTCGCAACCTGCCTTCTCAAAAAACCCGTACCTGCAGATATCTAAACCCTTTCCCTGCTGGCAGTTCAAATTTCTCCTCCAAAGTCTTTAAGCTAGGGAAGCTCCTGTCTATCTCTCTCTCTCCCCCCCCCCCCCCCCCCCCCCACTACTACTACTTCCTAATCATAGTCATATTAGCCGCCCAGTAGTAGTTACAAATGTTGAGCAGCGCTCCAAAAATACTTTCTTCACTTGAGGGGTTTAACCCGCCCACACGCAACCCAAAATCACCTTATTCACCCGTTTAAAAAAGGCTCTCGGGGTGAAGATGGGGAGGCACTAAAAGGCAAACAGGTATCTGGGGAAGACCATCATTTTCACAGTCTGTACCCTCCCCGCCAGTGACAGCGGGAGCATGTCCCATCTTCTAAAGTCCTCCTTCATTTGTTCTACTAGTTGGGACAGGTTTAACTTGTGCAATGTCTCCCATTCCCAAGCCTCCTGGATTCCCAGATATCGAAAGCTCCTTCGTACCATTCTAAACGGCAGCTACCCCAGTCTTCTCTCGTGCCCTCTCGCCTGGATCGCGAACATCTTGCTTTTCCCCATGTTCTGAAATGTACAGGAGCAGGTCATCCGCGTAAAGCGAAACCCGGTGTTTCCAGTTCCTAGAAGCTCTTAACGCCATAGCCAATGCCTCTATGGCCAGAGCAAACAACAGCGGATTGAGGGGACAACCTTGCCTTGTCTCTCGGTGCAGTTTCAAATAGCCCAATGTCAACTGATTTGTGCGCACACTTGCTACTGGTGCCTAATACAGCAACTGCACCCAGTCAATGAAGCCCTGACCAAACCCGAACCTTCCTAACACCTCCCACAAGTAATTCCAACCCGATCAAAAGCCTTCTCCGTATCCATCGCAACCACCATCCCCCCCCCCCCCCCCCCCCCCCCCCCCCCCCCCCGGCCATCTGACGGTATCGTGATAATGTTTAAGAGCCTTCTAATATTGGCCGTGAGTTGCCTGCCCTTTACAAAATCCCGTCTGGTCTTCCCCTATCATCCCCGGGACACAGTCCTCTATTCTTGTGGCCAGTGCCTTAGACAGCAGTTTGACGTGCACACTCAATAGTGAGATCGGACTGTATGACCTGCATTGCTCCGGGTCCTTCTCCCGTTTCAGAATCAGTGAAATCGAGGCCCGGGACATTGTTGGGGGAAGGACTCCCCTGTCTCTTGCCTCATTAAATGTCCTCACCAGCAGTGGGCCCAACCTGGCCAATATTTTCATGTCAACATGTTGACATACTGATTCAATTTTGTACAATTGGAGATGCTTAGGGGATGCGGATTACTTGTACAAGGTATGAAGACCCAGGAAAAAACTGGGTCTGCATGATGACTGATAACAGGCTGGTAGATTTACATTTGTCAATTGAGTTGACCATGTGGACCAATTGGCTCAGTTTGTGAGCTGGCAAGTGTGTGGGAGTTGATGGTGCAGTGGTAATGTTACTGGACTAGTATTCCAGAGACCCAGGCTCAATGATCTGGGGGCATAGACTCGAGTCTCACCATGGTAGCTGGTGGAATTTAAATTGAAATAATAAATCTGGAGTTGAGAATAATGGTGACCATGGAACGACCAAATGTTGCTAAAACCCCTCGAGATCACGGTTGATCTTCAGGGATAGGAATCTGCTGTCCTTACATGGTCTTGTCTACGCAGCACTCGAGACCCACAGCAATGCTGTTAACTCTTTACTGCCCTCTGAAATAGCCTAACATGCGACTCAGTTTCAGGACAATTGGGGATGGGCAAAAAATGCTGATACAGCGATGCCTGTATCCCATGAAAGAATGAAGCAAAAATAACACCATCAGAAATGGGTTCAATTCCTGTTGGCTGAGGTAGACTTGGGACCTGCCTCTGAGGGTGGAAAACTGCCAACAAAAGCTCAGGATGAAGCATGAGTAGACCATCAGTCAAGGGACCCGCCTTTGAGCAGAGAAGACATAATGAATGGGGTTAACTATGCAGTAACAGTTTATGGCATTCACTTGGCTCCTGTTTGTGTTGTAGTTTTGTAGTGCCGTATCTGTTCGGTTCATCCAATGATTGCATTTGCTACTGATAGGGCTGCCTGATCACAAAGCATTTTACAGACAATGATTCTCAGTGGCGGGGGGCGGGGGTTGGGGGGGGCTATTAGCAGGCGGCTGGATCTTTTGGTCCCAACAGTGTCAATGGGCTTTCTCATTGAATCCACCCCATGCTGCCAGGAAACCCGCGGTGGGGGTGCGCCATCAGTGAGACCGAAGCGTCCTACCAAGTGAACAGCTAGAAGATCTCCCCCTCTATATTTATGATATCGATCGCTGGATAAATATTGGCTTAGACTCTGGGGATAACCCTTCTTCTTTGAAATAGTGTCTTGGGATCATTTACACCCTCCTAAAAGGGCTTGTGATTAACATCTCATCCTAAAGAAGGCACGTGCAGCCAGGGTGACCAACTGTCCAGGATTTTATGGGTTGGTCCCATATTGGACACTATTGTCCTGTATCCTGGGTCGAAGTTTGCTGGAACGCTGATTTTTAGTCTATCCTGGCATTTATGTGCAGTACACAGTTGCACTGATCCCAGTTGCCGCGAGGATCCCAGAACCCCCTCTGCTCTCTCCAATTCACCAGCAGCCCACTTTTTCGGTCTCTTATGCCAATGTTTCCCTTAATTTCAACCCAGCATTATTCACCCTGCCTCAAACAGTGCAGCAATTGACATTCAATGGCATTGCCATCGCTGAATGCCCCACTGTCGCATCATGGGGTTATTATTGTCCAAAATCTCAGCTGGACTTGCCATAAAAATATTGTCGCTATAAGAGCAGGTCAGACACTAGGAATCCAGCGGCAAGTAACTCACCACCTGACTCCCAAAAGCCTGTCCACCATTTCCAAGACACACGTTAGGAATGTGATGGAATACTCTTCACTCCAACAATCCTCAAGAAGCTCAACATCATCCAGGACAAAGCAGCCTGCTTGATTGGCGCCCCAGCCACAAACATTTACACCCTCCACTGCCAATGCACAGTGGCAGCATTATGTACAATCTACAAAATTGCACTGCAAGAACTTACCAAACTCCTGAGGCAGCATCTTCCAAATCCATGGTCAGTACTACCTAGAAGGGCAAGGGCAGCAGACACATGGGAACACCACCACCTGAAGGTTCTCCTCCAAACTACTCATCATTCTGACTTGAAAATATGCCGTCGTTCCTTCACTGTTGCTGGGTCACAGTCCTGGAACTCCCTCCCTAACAGAACTGTGGGTGCACCTATGTCACATGGACTGCAGCAGCTCACCACCACCTTCTCAGTGGCAATTAAGGTTGGGCAATACATGTTGGCCTAGCAAATGATGCCCACATTCCACGAATGAAAAGAAAAACCTTCTTCAGAAATGCATTGGAGTATTAGCCCAGAGTGTTGTGTTAAAGTGCTGGAGTGGGACTTCAGTGCACTGAAATCTGAGTCAGAGGCCAAGGGCTCGCAACTAAACCATTGTTAATATAAAATGCAATTTCAAAATCAAAATATTTCAGATACCGGAAATCTGAGATAAAAACAGAAAATGTAAATTCTCAGCTGGTCTGGCAGCATCTGTGGAGAGAGAAATAAAGTTGATTTTTCAGGCCAGTGACCCGAGTTCCGATGAAAGGTCACAGACCTGCAATGTTAGCACTGCTTCTCTCTCCACAGATGCTCCCAGGGCTGCTGAGTTTTCCCATCATGTTGTATTGTTATTTCAGATTTCCAGCACCTGTATTGTATTTTGCTTCTTTTAAAGTCATCAATTTGACCTTATTTTTCTAATTTATCTTCAATTAGATGAGCAGATTACTGCTCTAAATATTTTGAATCAAATGCTATTTTCAATCCTGCGTCTCCTTTTTAAGGTCACATCATATTTCAGATTATTCTCCACATCACTTCATCCAAGAGGGGAAAGTATCTCTCCTGGAGGTGTGTTAGTATAAAATATTTGATATGAATAAAATAATCCCAAATATTCAAATAGATCAAAGGAAGAAGAAGCACGAGTGGACGTCATTTTAAAATGGTTAGGAATAGCTCTGGGAATGATTTTGAGAATTCTGAGTGATAAAGGTTCGGCTGGCATTTGTGGGGGGAGGGGACAAAAAGATTTGGGCGGTTCAAAATGCTGCTGGATCCCAAGAGGTATGATTGGATAAGAGAGGGATGAATCGAATGACTGACTGAAGGGCCTCTTCGCTCTTGACATTTTTCATGTTCTGTATTTCCTGGTAATAGTCCTTTCACTCTCACTCTCACCATGTGTAGGAAAATGCCTGGTTTCACTTAACAGCTTCCAAAGTTTCTCTAGAAGACAGGCCATATTTTAAAATTGTAAGCAGATACCTGCAAGGAAGCATTCCAGGATTTCCAACTCTTGTCTGAACTGCGTATTAAGTTGACAGAAGGCTTACTTTGCTTCAAGAGTCTCCTTTGGGCTTGATTTTTATTGCTGCAAAGCCAGTTGACTACGATGAGCGGCCTGGTGTAATTGTTGGTTCATAGCAGTCAGTTCAAGATTAACTGTAGGCTTTGAAGCAATTCCAGTTTTAATGGCTCCAGTTTTTCTGGGTAATGCAGAACCAAGGCTGGCACCTGAAATATATCCAAGTGAGAGGAGGAGTCCCAAAGGTTTGTCATCCTGATATAAAATGGAGTTTTGGTTTCAATACATTGGGGAAGTCGGGAGTGAAGTGAAGAATGTATGTGAGCATGTATTTGGAGCTTAGGGGGAAATTAGAGCAAAGACCCGAGGTACATAATGAAAACAGATGGATAATGCTGACATTACTGAAGTGTTTGAGCTGCTTGTGCAATTGCTTAATGCAAATTAAAAGCTTTGGTTTTTTTAAATTGTAGGATCCACTTTGCTGCTTGGCTTCGCTCTCAGCTTCGCATGCACTTCATATTTTATTCCAAAGCAGTGATGCAATAGGTTTGATCAAGTAAATAGCGACCAGAATATATCCATACATTCCCCAAACTTGTCTGTTCAGTGCTTCTGTTGATTTCAGCAGTACAGGCTTTTGACAGTATTTTCTTCAACCGTGTGTGAAATTTGGAAATACTCTGTAATTGACTGTACTCGTCCTTATGATTTAGACCAGATATTCAAATGTCCAAGCATCAGACAGACCAAAGGCCACAGAGTATGATCAGTGAGACCTCCACAGCAGTCACTACATCCACGGTGGACGCTGCTCCAGGTTCAAAGGTGAGGTTGAGAGTTGTTCTTTTCATTTTATTAATAATAGTATACTTACAGTGAAATGGTCCATCCTGCTGCAATTTTCAGCAACTGTAATCGCCCTGGTACTCCGATTTGTTTATTAACAGTATTAGGGTATCTGTCCTAAAATGCCTTTTGGGACTCTGTGTATGTGGTTGCCAGGTGAATCAGCTGCGATGCACCCTCACCTGCTCTAATTCGATAATTTGCTAAAAGTCTTTGAACTGCTTTTTCCCCTCTGCCTTCAAGAAATCATACAACACCAATAACACCCTGGTCCTTGCTTCTGAAAGACATTACCAACCAATCAAGCGAATGTTTGAGTATGTACACGGTGATAGCACTAATGTGTTTAAGAGTTAACAGAAGCCAAAGAACTCAAACGTGTGATAGATTAAAATCTCACCTATTAACTTCATGGAAACGGTCTTAGATTTTCTGTGGCTCAGGGACACCAGTGTGAAAATTTAAATTCATGCAAGCTAGGTTTCGATGTTTTTATGAGAGCAAAGGGGGTTGGGTGGGGGAGAAAGAAAAGGAAAATAAAAATTTAAATAAAGAAAATAAAATTTGGAATTGGACCACTTTTATAGTGCTTTCCCAAACATACTCTAATCAACAGTGTTTATTGTTGGGATTAAGAAGGAAGACATACATATTGATCATCTTGCAAATTGCCTATTTCATTGCCAAGATAGGCCACACAATCAAAAGACACTCCAACGGCTTGGCAGGGCCAATATAAAGTAATTGAATAGTGCTTACTCTGGAGATCGGGAGATACTAAAACCAACCAAGTGCTGCAGTTTGTAATGCCTGTTGCCATATATCTCATTGCAGGCAAGCTGAGTGAACAGGCAGTATTATTCAGTTCATCGGTGTGACTCATCAGGATCCTTGACAAACAAGATCCTGGGGAAGAAATGAGACTGTATGTAAGGTTGTTATGAATTTGAGATTGTAGAGCCTCGTTAGCACAGTGGGTAGTGCCTCAGTCTTCTAAATGTGAGATTTTGTAAGATATTTATGCTTAGGGGCAATGCCTTTGATTTGGGGGGAGATGGAGGCATGAATTTGGTCATGTGACCTCGGAATGCTGATGCTTTAAGGGGGTCTTGGGTTGTTTGACTTATCAGTTCTGAAGAAGTCGAAAACGAGAACGCTTATTTCCCTCTCCACAGATGCTGTCAGACCTGCTGAGTCTTTCCAGCACATCATGTTTTTATGTCAGATTTCCAGCATCCACCGTGTTTTGCCTTTATTTACTTCTGTAATGTAGTTGAGGGCATTCTGAAACTTTGGTTGATGGCCGTTGGACAGCATTAACGGAAGGCTAAGAATGAAACTAAGCTCTTCTATCCAGGGTTCAGTGCCGAGAATACAAGACAAAAAAAATAGAAAGGAGTAGACCACATAGTCCGTCAAGTCTGACCCATGATTCAGTACGATCATGCCTGATCTTGTGTTTCAGCTCCACATTTGCCCCTCAGTGTATCCCTTAAGTGCCTGCAAGACCAAAAATCTGTCCGTTCTGACCTTAAATATTCAATGATGGAGCGTCCACAGCTCTCTGGGGTAAAGAATTCCAAAGATTCACAACCCTTTGAATGAAGAAATTTCTCCTCATCTCAGTCCTAAGTGATCAGCCCTTTATCCTGAGAGCCAGCCCGCATATTGGCGTCCCGACCAGCAGAAACAATCTCTCAGCAATCACCCTATCAAGCTCCCTTCAGAATCTTGTATGTTTCAATGAGATCGACTCTCATTTTTCTCAACTCCAGAGAATAGAGGCCTAATTTACTCAGCCTCTCATCATAGGACAACCCCCTCATCCCAGGGACTGATTTAGTGAATCATAGTACCACCTCCAATGCAATCCTTTCTTAAATGTGGATACCAAAACTGCACACTGTATTCAAGATATGTGTCTCACCAAAATTCTGCATTCTTGTGGCAGGACTTTTCATTTCTGTACTCCAATTGCCTTGCAATAAAGGCCAACATGCCAGTTGCCCTCCTAATTGCTTGCTGTGCTTGAAGCTAACTTTTTGCATTTTTTTATAGAGGCATGCCCAAGTCTATTTGAACACCCACACTTTTAGGTTTCTCACTTTAAAAAAAATATTCTGCTTATCTATTCTTTTGGACATTTCCTACATTATACACTCCATCTGCCACCTTGTGATCAATCCATTTAACCTGTCTATATATCTTCACAACCTTTGTGCCCTCCCCACAGTTTACTTTTCCACCTAGCTTAATATAAAATAAAGAACAAAGAAAAGTCCAGCACAGGAACAGGCCCTTCCGCCCTCCAAGCCTGTGCCGACCATGCTGTCCGTCTAAACTAAAATCTTCTGCACTTTTGGAGTCCGTATCCCTCTATCCCCATCCTATTCATGTATTTGTCAAGGTGCCCCTTAAACGTCACTATCGTCCCTGCTTCCACCACCTCCGGCAGCGAGTTCCAGGCACCCACTACTCACTGTGTAAAATAAACTTGCCTCGTACATCTCCTCTAAACCTTGCCCCTCGCACCTTAAAGCTATGTCCCCTAGTAATTGACCCCTCTACCCTGGGGAAAAGCCTCTGACTATCCACTCTGTCTATGCCCCTCATAATTTTGTAGACCTCTATCAGGTTGCCCCTCAATCACTGTCATTCCAGTGAGAACAAACCGAGTTTATTCAACCGCTCCTCATAGCTAATGCCCTCTATACCAGGCAACACCCTGGTAAATCTCTTCTGCACCCTCTCTAAAGCCTCCACATCCTTCTGGTAGTGTGACGACCAGAATTGAACATTATACTCCAAGTGTGGCCGATCATGAACAAACTTCGATACATCACTCTGTTTCTTCATCCAAGTCATGAATATAGATTTTAAATCGCTGAGGTCCCAGGGCTGATTCTTATGATACTCCACTATTCACTGCCTACCAACTGGAAAATGCTCCACTTCAACTCATTCTCTTCTTCCTGTCCATTAACCAATCCTCTACCCATGCTCATGTATTACTCCCAACTTCATGATTACCTATTAACCATCTGTGTCGTACCTTATCAAATGTCCTTTGGAAAACCCAGGTGTACTCCATCTACTGGTTCCCTTTTATTTACCTTACGAGTTACATCCTCAAAAAATTCAATTTGTCAAACTGGATTTTCTTTTAGTAAAACCATATTAACTTCTAATCATACTGTGCTTTTTGAATACATTAGACTATAGGAACAGGAGCGTAGGCCATTCAGTTTTTCGAGCCTGCTCCACGATTCAATACGATCATGGCTGATCAGACACTTCAATGACTCTTACATACACTATCCCCATCACCCTTTACGTTATTGTTAATCAGAAATTTATCCATCTCTATCCAAACATTAATAATAGATTTCAGCATTTTTCCAACGAATTATGTTAGGCTAAAATGTGTGTAATTCACTGATTTCTCTTGCACTGCTTCTCAAGAACGGAGGGCAACATTTGCCAACTTTTAATCTTGTGGGACAGTTCCCAAATGCAACGAATATTGGAAATTGATAACTAGCACATCCACCAACTATGCAAATATCTCTTTTAGACCCTTGGGGTGTAGGACATCAGGTCCCATGCATTTGTTGAAATTTTGTCTCTCAATTTTCTCCAATTCAATTTCTTTGCTGATATTAATTTCCTCACTCTTTTTCACCCCTAGGTTATTGTTCGTGCCTGGTATGTAACTTGTATCTTCCACTGTTAAGCCAGACACAAAATGTTAGTTCAATGCCTCCATTATTTTTCATTCCCTACGATTACTTCTGCTGTCTCCGTTTTTAACGTACCAATATTTAATTTAGCTACTCTTTTTTTTCATATGCTTCAAAAACTTGTACAATCTGTTATTGTATTTCTAGCTTTTTAATTTTTTTATATTTCATCAACATTCTGGTGGCCTTCTGCAGGTTTCTAAAACTATCCCTATCCTCAGACTTGCTATTAGAAACATAGAAAATGGAGCAGGAGGAGACCATTCAGCCCTTCGAGCCTGCTCCACCATTCATTATGACCATGGCTGACCATCCAACTCAATAGCCTAATCCTGCTTTCCCTCCATATCCTTTGATCCCTTTCACCCCAAGTGCTGTATCTAACTTAAAAACATGAAATGTTTTGGCCTCAACTAATTCCTGTGGTAACAAATTCCACAGGCCAACCACTCCTACGTGAAGAAACTTATCCTCCTCTCTGTCCTAAATGGTCTACCTGTATATTCAGACTTTGACCTCTGTTTCTGGATACACCCACTATCCGGAACATCCTTTCTGCATCCACGCTGTCTAATCCTGTTGGAATTTTATAGGTTTCTATGAGATTCTCCCTCATTCATCTGAACTCCAGCGAATACAATCCTCACCAATTCAATCTCTCCTCATATGTCAGGCCCATTATCTCAGGAATCAGTCTGTTAAACCTTCACTGCACTCCTTCTAGGGCAAGAACATCTTTCCTCAGATAAGGAGACCTTCCAGGTGTGGCCTCACCAAGACCCTGTATAATTGCAGCAGAACATCCCTGCTCCTGTACTCTAATCCTCTCGCTATGAATGACAACATACCATTTGCCATTATCGTCTGCTGTACCTACATACTTGCCTTCAGTGACTGGTGTACGAGGGCACCCAGGTCTCGTTGCATATTCCTCTCTCCCAATCTATTGCCATTCAGATAATAGTCTGTCTTCTCATTTTTGCTACCAAAATAGATAACCTCATATTTCTCCAAATTATACTGCATTTGCCCACTCACTCAAATTGTGCAAAGCAGACTGCAGAATCTCCGTATCCTCCTCACAGCTCACCTTCTCACACAACTTGGTGTCAGCTGCATATTTGGTGATGTTACATTTTGTTCCCTCCTCTAAATCATGAATATGTATTGTGAATAACTGGGGTCCTAGCATCAATCCCTGCAGTACCCCACTAGTAACTGCCTGCCAATTTGAAAATGACCCTACTCTTTGCTTCCTGTCTGCCAACCAGTTTTCTATCCATCTCAATACACGACCCCTAATCCCATGCGCTATTAAAATTGCCGTAGTCCCAGATGATCATCGGCTGCTTTCCCTGAGGGGGAAAGCTGACTGGGTGATTTAACCTGAGGATCACCACACTTCAGGTGAAGGGGAAGGTTGAGAAGGCGGGACCTTCATGAATAACCTCAGGCGGTATGGAATTGAACCCGTGGTGTTGGCCTCAATCTGCATCACGAACCAGCCGTCCAGTCAACTGAGCTAAACCAGCAATTATCTGCAATATTATAAGCCTCGACCTTTCAATCTAATCACAAGTTTGTGAATTGGAAAACACGAGATATAAATATTTACCTGAAACATAAAGCAGTGCTAAAGCATTATAAAGCTGAATAAAAATGATTTTACTCATCCATATGGTACCATTCTTGTTCAAGTCTCGCTCAAGTCCTGTAGAAAGTGATACGAATAGTCTTTGGTCTTCTCGAAAGATTTCCAGACAACTGGTCTTTCTGAACAATAGATTTCCGATTGGGGAGGTTTGGTCCTCAGCATCAGTAAAGAGATGGAACTGGTTAATGTTTTAGGTGCAGATCCTTCATTGGAACTGAAAATGTGAATACTCAGAAAAGGGAGAAGTAGAAATCATGAGTAAGGTGGGCTAACTGCCGTTGCAATTTTGGTCATGGTGTAAAGGAAACGGTTACGGGTGGGAAGTAGCTGTGGACCCTCTGCAATATTAGTTTGGTACTTTCCAGGCACTGCATTAAAGATAATTAATTTCTTAAAAAGCTTACCTGCAGGCTGCTTTCCCAACCACCAATGATTACAGCATGAAAAAGGAATTGAAATGTTTAATTAAAAGTTTCTAATCCTTCAGGAAAGGCTCCAGCGATGGGTGCAGAACTTCATTTTGTTGTTGAAATGAAGCCTGCACCCACTTCGGGCAGCTGCCATAACTACCCAAAAATAGGCTCTCCTGAATTTTGAAGTGGTTCAGGTGCACATTCACAGTGGGTGATATCCTTCATACTGCAAAGTTTGTCGTCATTGCAATGGTGGTGAATTTAGGTCCAAGTTACTGAAAATGTTTCATTGACTTGGCACAAAGCCAAGTGGTCAGCTTGTGTGATTATCGTGTGAAAATGTTACATGGGAAATGTGGACATAGTTCATGACAAGCAAAATTGTGACAATAGGAAGTGATAATTGGCAACAGTTTTACAAAGATCATTTTCAATACAGAGGATTTGAGTTGATGTGACCTATAGATCACAGATGGCATAAAATGCTTTCTATGATGTCAGCCACCTAAGTTTTGCAGACGTTGAAGTTTTGCTGCTGATCTGGTGTTTGCATGAGTATTCTGGCTGCTTTATGGATTATTGGGTTACATTGACAGGAGGGGCAATGTGCAGTCAATGGTAAAATACAGATTAGCTTTTATATAAACAGTCTGCCTCATGCCACCGGTGCTCAGTAAATGTAGCAATGTTTTTTCCATTCCACTTTTCTCTCCTACTGAAGCTGGACACAGTATTCTTAAAAAAAAATTTCTGGGGATCCATTTTTACCAACCTGCCAACCGTCGGGACCCAACCTGGCCGACCTTCAGGACCCAACCAGGCCAACCTTCGTGACCCACGCCGGCTGACCTTTGCGACCCAACCTGGCTGACCTTCACGACCCAACCTGGCCGACCTTCGCGACCCACGCCGGCCGACCTTCGCGACCCACGCCGGCCGACCTTCGCGACCCACGCCGGCCGACCTTCGCGACCCACGCCGGCCGACCTTCGCGACCCACGCCGGCCGGCCTGAGCGACCCACCGTTTTCTCTTACCTTGTTTGCTGCTGATAAAATGGAGGAAATGGTTTTGGGTCCCTTTTGCCCTCGTACATGCTCCTCCAATGGAATCTGTTGGATGAAGGTGAAGCCTTCCGGTGTCGAAAAGTATGGAGTCTCCATCTGTCCAAAGTTTGGCAATTTTTTCCTGTAAAATTCTATCACCCCCCCCCCCCCCCCCCCCGAACTTGTAAAAAAAATGAATAAAATAAATGAAAAAATAAAAATGAATAAAATAAATGACTAAAATAAAAATTTAATGAATAAAATAAATGAACAAACTGAATAAAAACCCCCCCGAACAAAACAAAACGAAAAGCTGTGACTGTTAAAAAAAAAATAGTGGTCGTACTGCGCATGTGCGTTCGATCATCAGCGCGCATGCGCATTGTTTTGAGCATGCCGCCAATGATCGTGCGCGCATGCGCAATGCGGCTGAATTTTTCTACATGTTCGCGCCCATTTTAAAGGCCGCTTGCATCTGGCGTTATTAAAAGCCGGCTGCTGCGTGGGGATTTGAGCGATCAGGAGCACCGTGAAGGATGGCTCAGCGACCCTCCAGACCACCCGCCCATGACCCACCCACGGGTTGCACCCCCGGGTTTGAAGAACACTGCACGGGGCTACATTTTGCTTTTATGAGAAACCTATCCATAGCAGCAGTTACAGGACGATGATCAGGACTGTAGTGATGTGCATCACTCTGTATACACAAGGGGTTAATGTAAATACACTACAACTAAGTAACCACTAGAGGAAGCACCAGAGATGTCATGACATGCAGACATGCAACCAATGGGTCATTAGAACAGGACACAACCAATGGGCAATCAGGACACCCAGAGGTGGCATTACCAAAAGGGGGCACTACACGACCACTATAAAAAGGACAAGGCACACAGGCTCTGCCTCTTCCACCGGCAGAAACCAAGAGAGCAGGACAGGGTTGATTATCAGCAACATCACACCCTGGCACATGGTCGAGAGCAAGCTTGTATAGTTAGCAGAATAGACTGAGTTACTAGATGCAGATTAGTAGAGCGTCGAACTCGTTGAAGAGCATTGTTGATCATTCAATAAATACGTTAAACTTATCTCCGAGTCTGGAGCATCTTTCAGCAGAGCCTATATCAAGTGGCAGCTTATGTTACTGGCAATAACATAACACAACAAGGAACAGAGAACTGGGGATTGTTTTTGGCTTTGTGCTTGGGCCTATTGTGGCATCCATGATGAAACTAGCAAACCTGGCACAAATGGAGGTCGAACATGGGATCCTCTTTCTGAGTTCTAAAAATTATTTTGCGGCATATGGGCATTGCAGGCTAAGTCTGCGTTTTTATTGCCCTTGAAAAGGTGGTGCTGAGCTACCTTTTTGCCCCTGTGCATCTGTTGCCCTTGTCCTTCTAGGTGGTAGAGGTCATGGATTTGGAAGTTGAAGACCACATTGGGCTGTAAATGTACCCGCTGAGTCAGTGGTGAAGTCATTGAACAACTTGGGTTCAATCAATAACATATTCATAACCTTTTTGAATGCAGTTTATGGACTGGTCATTCTCAAATGTCTCATGGCAGAAGCTATAAACTAGATCAAACCTGCTGAGATAACAGCAGCATTTTAACGCTGACTCCTTGAAGGACAGCATTTTTTTTCTTGCCTCCTGGATGTTTTAATTTTGCACCAAAATTGGTTCACAAAAATTCAGTATTTTGAGTGTCACCTTCATTTTTTTTATAGAGAATGTGTTGCTCGCCAGCCAGAAACCTGTCACCATTTTCAAATATTTAGTCTAAGTTATCTAAGCTGTACATCATAAAGAAAATGGTTGCACTCCATAAATGTAGTGTTATTGGTCAAAGTATTGTCAATTTAATACAGTAACATTCAAAGCATCAATTTATTTTCAGTTGTGATGTCCCATTTGCTTTTGGGGAGAAAAAGCTGTGTTTTATGCAAAGGTGATGGTCCCTTTAAGAGCTTTGTTCCTTTGGAAGATTTATTTAAAGCACCTGGCTGCGAGTAACTGATCATATAACAAAAGCCTAGGCAATTAAAAATAGGAAGAAGATGAACAAAAGTTATTTAAAGGGGTGGTTATATTGTGGAAGTGGTTCTGGTCTCGAGCAGGGTTTTTTGTTTGGTACAAGCTTGCTGCAGGAAAACATTTATTTCAAGCAGAGCTCAACTGAAATTGTGTGTGCTGGCTAAATGAGTTAAATCTCATGTTTTTAAAAATATATATATTTTTATTCTCCAATTTCACATTTTCTCCCAAATTTACACCCAACAATAAACAGTAACGAATGTAATGTCAATCCCCATATCAACAACAACGATCCCATCCTCCCACCAAACCCCAGACATTGGCCCGCATGTTAACATAAACAAATGACAAAAAGGAATCAGGAATCACCCATAGTCACCATTAACACACACAGTTCCCCCCCCCCCCCCCAACACATGTTCGATGTAATCCAATTCTCAAAAATGCATAATAAATAACGCCCATGAATTGTAGAACCCTCCATCCTTCCCCTCAGTTCACATTTGACCTTTTCAAGTGTTAAGAATTCCAGCAGGTCCCCCCCGCCACTCCAGGGCACAGGGTGGGGAGGTTGATCTCCACCCTAACAGGATCTGCTTTTGGGCGATCAATGAGGCGAAGGCTACAACATCTGCCTTCGCACCCGTTTCCAACCCCGGCTGGTCCGTCACCCCGAATATGGCCTCCCGAAGGCCCGGGTCCAGTTTTGCGTCCACCACTTTAGAGATTACCCTAAACACCTCCTTCCAGTAATCTTCCAGCTTTGGACAGGACCAAAACATATGAATGTGGTTTGCAGGGCCTCTGCCGCAACATTCTCTCACATCACCTACCCCCTCAAAAGCCAGCTCATCCTTGCCCTTGTAAGGTGCGCTCTATACCACCTTCAGCTGCATCAGCCCCAACCTCGCACACGAGGTGGAGGCGTTGACCCTCCGGAGCACCTCACACCAGAACCCCTCCTCCATAACCTCTCCCAACTCTTCCTTCCACTTTGCCTTGATCCCTTCTAGTGGCGTCTTCTCCTCCTCCAAAATAGCCCCGTAAACTGCTGATACTACCTCATTCTCCAGTCCCCCTGTCGTCAGCACCTCCTCCAGCAATGCGGAAGCTGGCGCTACTGGGAAGCTCTGTATCTCCTTTCTGGCAAAGTTTCGAACCTGCATGTATCAATATTTCCCCCTGCTCCAGCCTATACTTCGCTCCCAGCTCCTTCAATCCTGCAAAACGACCCTCAAGAAATAAATCTTTTAGTGTCCTCATTCCTTTCTCCTCCCATCTCCAAAAATTTCCATCCCACTTCCCTGGTTCAAATCTATGGTTGCCCCTGCCCCCAATCCGAAGTGCCTCCAAATTCTCAACAAAGCTATTACTACTGGACTCCGAGTATCTCCCCGGGGCCGTTGGGAGCGGCGCTGTCGCTAGCACCTTCAATCCCGACCCCCTACACAAAATCTCCTCTATTCTGACCCATTGAGAGTCAACCCCTCTGACCCAGCTCCGCACCTTCTCCACATTCGCTGCCCTGTAATAATACATCAGGTTCGGAAGACCCAAACCCTCTGCCTGCCTTCCTCTCTGTAGTAGCACTTTTTCAATTCTGGCTCCCCATATAAACGAGGTAATCATCCCTTCAATCTCCAAAAAATGCCTTTGGCAGGAAAATCGGCTGGCTTTGAAAAATAAACAGGAATCGCGTCAGCACATTAATTTTAACCACTTGTACCGACCCGCCAATGACAGAGAGACCATCCCCCCTTGCCAGATAAGCTTTCGCTCTTCCCACCAAACTAGAAATGTTGTACCGACGGAGCACCCCCCCCCCAATCTTGGGCAACCTGCACCCCAAGGTATCTAAAGTGAGTCCCTGCCTTACGGAATGGCAGCTCCCCACCCCAAGTTAAATTGCATGTTAACAGAAGGTCTCCTAACAGTGAGTCTGGTATTTAGGGATAGCCAAGCTGAGAGGAGAAAGTTTAAGATACAAGACCCTAGTACTAAAGAATATTAAAGCCAGGTAGGTTCTGACCCGAGGTAGCTAGGTTGGAGACATTAGTAATTCTTGTGTTAAACTGGGGCGTCTACAACCCTGGGTCAATTGGAGGGGATTTGAAGGGAAAACGTTGCCAGAATAAGCGGAAGGCCCACAAAATCTAAGCCCTTATATGTAATTTTGAAATGGTATTCAGATCGAGCAGTTAATCTTTCGGTTGCTGCCAGGTATGTGGCTTGAGTTTTGCATGATTACACCACTGTCTTAATTGTGCTTTTTAATATATTTAACATAACTTCATTTCCTTAGCAACATTCCTAATGCCTTTATTCATTTAATAAATATCAGGGTTTCAGATTCTTGAAAAAGCACATTACAGGTGTCAGGGGTGATCTGATTGGAGTAATCAAGATTTTAACGGGGTGTAAAAGGTGATTTGATCAGAGTAGTCAAGATTTTAACAGGGAAAGACAGGGTAGATAAAGATCAACTATTTCCACTGGTTGGAGATTTTAAAACTAGGGGGCAAAGTCTAAAAATGAGGGCTGGACCATTCAGGGGAGATGTTAGGAAGCACTTATGCACTCTCAGTGGTAAAGGTTAGGAACTCACTCCCACAAACAGCAGTTGAAGCTAGATCAGTTGTTAATTTTAAATCTGAGATAGAAAAGTTTTTGTTAAGCAACAATATTGAGGGATATGGGCCGAAGGCAGGTATATGGAGTTAGGTCACATATCAGCCAAAGTCTCATTGAATGGGAGACAGGCCCAAGGGGCTGAATGGCCTTCTCCTCTTCTTATGTTCTCCAAAGAGATCATAGCACAGTGCATTATCACTTCCGATCCTGAAGGAATATTCCAATAAAATAAACAACATATTGGGTAACTATTGGTGTAAATTTTATTCATGTTGAAAACCTGTTCTCTCCTTGCCATTAAGAGTTGTTCATTTATAATACAAAACAGCGGATATCATCTTATGTACACTTTTTGGCCCTTAATCATAGAATTTACAGTGCAGAAGGAGGCCATTCGGCCCATCAAGTCTGAACCGGCTCTTGGAAAGAGCATCCTACCCAAGGTCAACACCTCCACCCTATCCCCATAACCCAGTAACCCCACCCAACACCAAGGGCAATTTTGGACACTAAGGCTAATTTATCAGGGCCAATCCACCTAACCTGCACATCTTTGGACTGTGGGAGGAAACGGGAGCATCCGGAGGAAACCCACGCACACACTGGGAGGATGTGCAAACTCCGCACAGACAGTGACCCAAGCCGGAATTGAACCTGGGACCCTGGAGCTGTGAAGAAATTGTGCTATCCACAATGGTACCGTTAATCAATGCAAAGCATTTTATAGACAAAAAATGGAATATTGCGATATAAAGTTATAAAAATAACATTCACTTTGACATTGTGCTGCAAAGTATTAACTGAAAACTGTGAATTATGTTCATTAAGGTTCTAGCCAGGTTTAAAAAAATCAATTGTTGCATTCAAATGGGGTGATAGTGCAAATAAAAATTGAATGACAGCTGGTAATGCAGATATATTGCTGCATTTATGTTGGTTCTGAATTTAGGACAGACCTGTATCCCAATAGCTGGAGGTCCCAAAAGACCCAGCACTCGATATATACATTTGGGCAGGGACTTGAAAAATTGTTTCGTTCCCAATTTTGCTAGTTTTGTCTTTGCCTGCTTGATTATCACCACCAGTTCCTGCTCATCAACCGGAGGTAATCTAAGTCTGTAATGTTGGGGCGGCGCAGTGATTATTACTGCTGCTCACAGTACCAGTGACCCAGGTTCAAGTCCAAACTTGGGTGACTGTCTGTGTGGAGTTTGTACATTTAACCAGTGTCTGCGTGGGTTTCCTCCTGGTGCTCCGCTTTCCTCCCACAGTCCAAAGATGTGCAGGTTAGGTGAATTGGGCATGATAAATAGCCCTTAGTGTCCAAAAAGATTAGGTGGGGTTACGGGGATAGGGTGGAGGTGTGGGCTTACATGGAGTGCACTTTCCAAGGGCCGGTGCAGACTCGATGGGCTGAATGGTCTCCTTCTGCACTGTAAATTCTATGATCTATGGGTTATGGAGTTACAGGGTTACATGGCGGAGTGGACTTAGGTAGCAGACTCGATGGGATGAATGGTCTCCTTCTGCACTGTAAATTCTATGATCTATGGGTTATGGAGTTACAGGGTTACATGGCGGAGTGGACTTAGGTAGGGTGTTCTTTCAGAGTGTCAGCACATACGCGATAGGCCGAATGGGCTCGTACACTGCAGTGATTTTATGATGAAGTCGGAGGCAATCATTTCTAAGGAGAGGGAAAGGGACCCTTGAACTGTGTCAGGTAACACTGGATAGAGCTTTTGATGATGTTTTCCTGAAAGATGCTTGTGGGTATTGTATCCGTTCTGAATGTCTTGTGTGGCTTGTGCTATATGTTATGCAGTCATGTCACTTGCTCCTTTACGGTGTTACATTTTTAAGCTGCAACATCTGCAGGGATTTGGCAAGGAACCACACCATCTGATTTCCTGTTCTAAATCAGTTAACTGCCTATCCATGCATGTTTCAAGCTGGTAGTTCATTGGTCACATTGTTGGTCCCGCCAGAGGGTGGGATGGTGGGGCCACTGGGCATATCATTTTATTAAAACTAAGCTATATACAAAAGCCCAAACAGTACAAACACTAATCTTGTGTTGGAGAAACAGGGTACTCACCCCTTAGTACCAATGGATGGGGAGGGGGAGGCGATACTCTGATTATTAAAACAGTTCACAACACATTTCTGCAAAAAACAAATGGTAAGACCAGATACCCTCGCCTTTCTACCAACAGAAGGGAAAGGAAGGGGATGGTGGGGAAGGAGGGAGTCGGGGTGTTGGTGGAGGAGGAGGGCCCAATAAGACACTGCCTGAATTATCTATGGAGGCAGAAAAATAGAAAAGCCTTCAATTATTTTGTGCCAGGTTCCGGAAGTCCCCCAGTGGGGGTGAGGGGCGACACAGTGTCATGCACGAGTGAGCCCCGCTACAGAGCGTCGCCGCATTCACGAAACACCTGTGTACTAGTCACACATGGAAAATTGCCCTATAGTTCTGCCTCTGCTGAAATAGCAGATAGAGGAATTTCCGATGAATGTGTTCAATGTCATCAACATTTCACAATGACTTCAAGGCACTTGACTCCTGCAAAGTATATAGATGCAGCAAGAATACATCTAGAAGAGAGAATAAAAGATCTTTTGTGCCTTCGGCATCCATGAATCATCTACCTCCCATTATAAAAAAAAAACTCTGCACTGACCATTCATGCACAGCAGTTTTAGGATTAAAATATGTGATTCTTCTATCCATTCCTTATGCTACCTAAGAGCTTTAAATAATGAACATTGCCATCAAGGGGAGAAATTTCACTATCCACTATCTATAACACGGCCACTGATATTTCAATGTGTCAGAAAAAAATGAAGACTGATATAAAGTCCATCATTTCATGCTTATTTTTCTGACCTCTATTAACCTGGCCTCTCCCACGAATAGATGTCGGTGATTTACAAGAAATTGCCAATTTATAGAAATTTCTTGCAATAATTATGCTACAATTGATTCCAGTTTGCCTATTTAGATTATGTTATCACATGGAATACCTGAGCAGTGCAAAGTGGCAGATAAAGGTTTAGTACAGCTCTTTCTCAATAATGAAACATCTCAACTATGTTACAAATATTCGATTACCCACTTGCAATACCATGGGACATCTACTGCTTTCTGCTTTCTTTAGAAATGTAGGGCTGAATTTGGCAACACCTGTCATGGATGTTATTACAATAAAAATATTTTAACGTGCTTTTTCACATTTACGAATCCATCAGTACATAGTTCAAGATTTTTCTGCAGGTGAGCAAAACATTCTTCAGATGAACAATGTGAAAACAGGCAAGGTAGCCCCATTACAGTGGTGTTACTGATCAATGGCAGACCATTAAGAATGGAAGTAGACACTGGAGCCTCGGCTACCACAGCAGACCTACAAATGTCTTTGAGAAGGAGTTCAGCCTCTGAGGCTTCAGAACACATTAGCTATATTTGCTACCTGCATGGGGGTGTGCGGGGGGGGGGGGGGGGGGGGGGGGGTACTATTAAGATAATAGCAGCTACTGAAACACCTGTGGCCAACAATTTTCTGAACATACATTAGTAGTGGGGACTGGCCAAGGACCAAGATGTCTGGTCAAAGGAGTGAGAGTCATCACCTCTGTGCCAGGGAGGAAAACGTTCCATGCAGAGTTGCATGGCACATCTGGTCTTGTCAAAAATGAAGATGCTTGCCTTAAGCTGTGTGGCCAGGCATTGACGCTGATATCGAAGCACTGTGATGAGTGCCAGTTACAACAGAAGTTACCTACTACAGCTCCTTTGCATGCTTGAGAGTGACCAGGTCGGCCATGAGTGCGAGTCCACGGAGATTATGTAGGACGTTGTTTTTGCCAAGATGTTTCTACAATTGGTTAACTCCAACTCCAAATGGCTGGAAGTATCTGAGTTCCACACCGCATGTTCCACAGTCAGAAGCTTTGCCAGTGCTTCACGCTCCATGTATTACCTGAAGTACTCATATCAGATAACAGAACAGTTGTTACAAGCTTTGAATTTCAAAGTTTCATGTATTCCAGTGGGAAGCGATGTGCTGGCACAGTAGTTAGCATGGCTGCCTCACAGAGCTATGGACCTGGGCTCAGTTCCGGCCTCGGGTGACTGTCTATGTGGAGTTTGCATGTTCTCTCCGTGCCTACGTGGGTCACCTCCGGTTTCCTCCCACAGTCCTAAGATGTGCAGGTTAGGTGAATTGGCAATGCTAAATTACCGAAGGATTTGTAGGTTAGGTTATGGTGTTATAGGGCGAGGCAGTGGCTTGAGTAGAGTGCTCTTTCAGAGGATTGCTGCATTGCTGATGGGCTAAATTGCCTGTTTCTGAACTGTAGGGATTCTATGGTTCTTTTTACACATGTGATTTGCAATTTTAATGTATGAAAGGGAACATAGAACATACAGTGCAGAAGGAGGCCATTCGGCCCATCGAGTCTGCACCGACCCACTTAAGCCCTCACTTCCACCCTATCCCTGTAACCCAATAACCCCTCCTAACACGAAGGGCAATTTAGCGTGACTAATCCACCTATCCTGCATGTCTTTGGACTGTGGGAGGAAACCGGAGCACCCGGAGGAAATCACGCAGACATAGGGAGAACGTGCAGACTCCGCACAGACAGTGACCCAGCGGGGATTCGAACCTGGGACCCTGGCGCTGTGAAGCCACTGTGCTATTCACTTGTGCTACTGTGCCGCCCTTAAATTATTTGTATGCTGTCCTTGAGTTTCTTTATAATTTGTGGAAAATGCAGCATGTATGTAATACACCCCTTATGGACATTCGCCCACACTGGAGAATAGAGTGCTAATTGATGGCTGTCCTCTTGTTTAAAGCAGCCCTTCCTGATGCTATCTCCTGCTTGGCTGAGCAGGATTTTCATCATCATTCAGTGTTCTTGGATGCACACTTCTAATAGGGACGATTGCATAGTTGGAAAACTGACTGATTTTCTTCTCCTGGTTTAAGACCACTGCAATAAACAGTAATGCTTCACCGCTAACCAGTCTGAGATCAGTTATGTTGGGTTAGATCAGGAGTTAAGCCTGGCATTTCCCTGATTTTTGTACTCATTATCACATCACAAGGGTCCCAATCGCTAGTTACTGAGGTTGAGGAGTGACCACTTGTGGTAAACCACTGTTGCACCTCTATTAGGTGGTAGGACCTGTACTACAGATACGTTGGTAGTCCCTGCCTGCTGGCTCCGCCCAGTAGGCGGAGTATAAATATGTGTGTCCCCCATGCTGCAGCTATTTCGCCAACTGCTGTGGGAGGCCACACATCTTAGAGCAATAAAGCCTCAGTTGTATCCAACTCAAAGTCTTTGGGCAATTGATCGTGCATCAATTTATTGCTCTAAGACTTTCAAAAGGTGGACCTCCATATCAAACCGGATCGCCTGTAGCTGGATCTGCATTCAAGTGACGCCAAAAAGGACTTTCAACACTGGCTAGCTTGTTTTGAGGCGTACATCAACTCGGCGCCCAGCCCTGTCTCGGAGGCTCAGAAAATACAGATCCTGTATTCAAGGTTGAGCTCCAGCATCTTTCCGCTAATCCAGGATGCGCCGAACTACGCGGAAGCCATGTCGCTTCTCAAAGAGAATTACGCTCAGAAGACGAACACGCTCTTCGCCAGGCAAGTACTCGCCACTCGCTCTCAACTTCCTGGTGAGTCCATAGAAGACTTCTGGCGGGCCCTAATCCCACTCGTCTGGACTGAGACTGTCAGGCCGTTACAGCCACTAAACATTCAAACCACCTCCTGCGGGACGAGTTTGTTACGGGGATTGGGTCGGACCTCATACGGCAGCGACTGTTAGAAGGGGCCATGCTCGACCTAGCAGAGACAAAGAAACTAGCTCTCTCTATGATGGTTGCCTCGTGCATCGTTCAGGCTTACACCCCCAGCCGCGCGGCCCACCCCTCCTACACATCATGGACCCCACAGACGGCCGCTGTAGCAGGGGTCTTACCCAGCCAATACGCCTGAGCCACGCGCCAGCCAGCAAACCCCGGGGGTCCCCGATGTTACATTTGCGGCCAGCAGAAACACCCCCGCCAACGCTGCCCGGCCCGCGTTGCACTCTGTAAGGCTTGCGACAAGAAGGGGCACTTCACCACGGTGTGCTAGGCCTGTGCAGTCGCTGCTATCGCCCCTACCCCCCTTGTTTATGAACAATGGGTGCCGCCATCTTCCCCTCCGAGCAACACGTGCGGCCCACGGGCACCGCCATCTTGTTCAACCCCGGTCACGTGCGGCCCATGGGCGCCGCCAATTTGTCGTCCTCAAGATCTTCAGGCGCCGCCATCTTGTCTCCCCCATGGCACATGGCCCCCGCCAGCATTCCAGGACCTGTGTCCCCCGGGCTCTCCATCATCCGACACCAGCGATGACTGACCACGACTCGCCTCAGTGACCATCGACCAGTCTATTCCGCACAACCTGGCCACCGCATTGACCAGCGTTAAAATCAACGGACACGTGACATCTTGCCTGCTGGACTCTGGGAGCACCGAAAGCTTCATCCACCTGGATACGGTAAGGCGCTGCTCCCTCGCGGTACACCACGCCAACCAAAAACTCTCCCTGGCCTCTGGATCCCATTCCGTGGCGATCCAGGGGTACAGTACGGCCACACTCACGGTCCAGGGCATAGAATTCAGCGACTTACGCCTCAACGTCCTCCCTAATCTCTGCGCTGCCCTACTACTCGGCCTGGACCTCCAGTGGAACCTCCAGAGCCTAACCCTGAAATTTGGCGGGCCCCTACCACCCCTCACTGTGTGCGGCCTCGCGACCCTAAAGGTCGATCTGATTTCCCTCTTTGCAAATCTAACACCAGATTGCAAACCCGTCACCACCAGGAGCAGACGGTACAGCACCAAGGACAGGAACTTCATCAGGTCCGAGGTCCAGCGGCTGCTTCGGGAAGGCATCATCGAGGCCAGCAAGAGCCCCTGGAGAGCCCCAGTGGTAGTAGTTAAAACTGGGGAGAAACACAGAATGATCGTGGACTATAGCCAGACCATCAATCGGTACATGCAGCTCGACGCGTACCCCCTCCCACGCGTATCTGATCTGGTCAATCAGATTGCACAGTACCGGGTCTTCTCAACGGTAGACCTCAAATCCGCCTACCACCAGCTCCCCATTCGTAAATCGGACTGTCCATACACTGCCTTCGAGGCAGGCAGCCGCCTTTAACACTTACTCATGGTTCCCTTCGGCGTCACCAACAGGGTCTCGGTCTTCCAAAGGGAGATGAACCAAATGGTCGACCGGTACGGTTTGCGGGCCACCTTTCCGTACCTAGACAATGTCACTATCTGCGGCCATGATCAGCAGGACCACGACGCCAACCTTGCCAAATTTCTCCACACCGCCACTCTCCTAAACCTCACCTGCAACAAGGAGAAGTGCGTGTTTAGCACGACCCGCTTAGTCATCCTCGGCTATGTGGTCCAGAACAGTGTTCTGGGGCCCGATCCCGACCGCATGAGTCCCCTCATGGAGCTCCCCCTCCCCAACTGCCCCAAGGCCCTCAAACGCTGCCTAGGGTTCTTTTCGTACTACGCTCAGTGGGTCCCAAACTATGCGGACAAGTCCCGCCCACTCATACAGTCAACCCATTTTCCCCTGACGGCCGAGGCACAACAGGCCTTCGCCCGTATCAGAGCCGATATCGCCAATGCCGGGATACGTGCAGTAGTCGAGACTCTGCCGTTTCAAGTAGAGAGCAACGCATCAGACGTCGCCCTAGCTGCCACCCTCAATCAGGCAGGCAGACCATGGCATTCTTTCCCTGCACCCTTCATGCCTCAGAAATTCGGCACTCATCCCTCGAAAAAGAGGCCCAAACTATCGTTGAAACTGTGTGGCATTGGAGGTATTACCTGGCTGGCAGGAGATTCACTCTCCTCACTGACCAACGGTCGGTAGCCTTCATGTTCAATCATACACAGCGAGACACGATCAAGAATGGTAAGATCTTGAGGTGGGGGATCGAGCTCTCCACCTACAATTACGAGATTTTGTATCGCCCCAGTAAGCTCAATGAGCCCCCAGACGCCATATCCCAAGGTACATGTGTCAGCGCACAGGGAGACCGACTCCAGACCCTGCACGACAGCCTTTGTCACCCGGGAGTGTCACGGTCATACCATTTCATCAAGGCCCACAATCTGCCCTACTCTGTCGAGGAAGTACGGACAATCGCCAGGGACTGCCAGGTCTGTGCGGAGTACAAGCCGCACTTCTATCGGCCGGACCTTGTGTGCCTGTTGAAGGCCTCCCGCCCCTTTGAGCGCCTCAGTGTGGATTTCAAAGGGCCCCTACCTCCACCGACCGTAACACACATTTTCTCAGTGTGGCCGATGAGTACTCCAGATTCCCCTTCGCCATCCCATGCCCCATTATTTTTTTAATTTTATTTTTTTAAGATAAATTTAGAGTAACCAATTATTATTATTTTTTTTCAATTAAGGGGCAATTTAGATTGGCCAATCTACCTACCCTGCACATCTTTGGGTTGTGGGGGTGAAACCCGCGCAGACACGGGCAAACTCCACACGGACAGTGACCCAGGGCCGGGATTCGAACCCGGGTCCTCAGCGCCGTAGGCAGCAATGCTAACCACTGTGCCACCGTGCTGCCCCCATGCCCCAATATGACGTCTGCCACCGTCACCAAAGCCCTCAACACAATCTTCGCTCTGTTCGGTTTCCCCGCCTACATCCGCAGTGACAGGGGATCCTCCTTCATGATTGATGAGCTGCGTCAGTTCCTGCTCAGCAGGGGTATCGCCTCCAGCAGAACGACAAGCTACAACCCCCGGGGAAACGGACAGGTAGAGAGGGAGAATGGAACGGTAGAGAGGGCCTTCCAACTGGCCCTACGGTCAAGGAACCGCTGGCAGGAGGTCCTCGCTGATGCACTACACTCCATTCAGTCACTACTGTGCACTGCCACTAACAACACACCCAATGAACGTCTTTTTGCCTTCCCCAGGAAGTCCACATCCGGGGTGAAGCTCCCGACTTGACTCACAGCTCCAGGATCCGTCCTGCTCTGTAGGCATGTCCGACTCCACAAGGCGGACCCGTTGGTGGAAAGGGTGCAATTGCTCCATGCAAACCTCCAGTATGCCTCCGTAGCGTACCCCGACGGTTGCTAGTATACTGTGTCCCTCAGGGACCTGGCACCAGCATGTTCCACGCACACACACACCTCTGGCCCGGCTCCACCGCCCCTCCCCCGGCACCCCCAGCAGCAACCCCCCGGGACCATCCGTCCTCCACCTGCCCACACCCGAGGATGAAGAGGATTTTGGCATTCTCCCGGAGGCTCCAGACATCAGACCAGCATCGGCATCGCCGCCACCACTACATTGCTCCCAGCGGCACATCAAGGCCCCGGACCGGTTAAACCTCTAACTGGTCCACTGGACTTCAAAAGACATTTTTTTTCTCTCTATCAAATATTGTAAATGTAAATGTAAAAATAAAACCATTTATTGTATATAGTTCTCCACCACCCCTGCCAGACTCAATTTTAACAGGTCATGAATTAGGTAAACCACTGTTGCACCTCTATTAGGTGGTGTATGGTAGGACCTGTAGTACAGGTACGTTGGTAGTCCCTGCCTGCTGGCTCTGCCCAGTAGGCGGAGTATAAATATGTGTGTCCCCCATGCTGCAGCCAGTTCGCCAACTGCTGTGGGAGGCCACACATCTTAGAGCAATAAAGCCTCCATTGTATCCAACTCAAGTCTTTGTGCAATTGATCGTGCATCACCACTTTGCTTTCATATTTGAAGACCAAAGAGGGAGTATGAGAAAAGAATAGGAGGTAGCAAAAAGAATGGAACCCCCAAATCGTTTAGAAACCTGAAAGATGAAAGGAAGTTAAAATAATGATGGGCTTATTAGAGACAAAAAGGAAAATCACCTTGTGGAGACGGGGGGGGGGGGGGGGGGGGGGGGGACATGCCTGAGGTGCTGAATGCGATCTAATTACAGAAGAAACATAGTTAATTTTGAAGTAGCAGAGTTCAGGTGAAATGGGGTATGGGGGAGGGGGTTGTGGCGTAGGATAGGATAAAAATAGATAAAGGAGGTGCTGAATAGATTATCACTCCCAAACTAACAAGCCACTTAGTCGAGATGGATGCATCCTAGGTTGCTGATCGATGGAAACCAGTGTGAAGATAGCTGAAGCTCTGTCTCTTTCAATCCTCCTCCGATATTAGAATGGTGTCAAAGGTTTGAAGAATTGCAGATATTAACTTCCTTTTTCAAAAAAAGAAGAGAATGATAAACCTGACATTAGACGTGATGGTCTGTAATTCTGGGAGAACTATTGGAATCACTGCTGAGGACAAAATTGATTCAGACGTGGGAGAAACATGAGTTGATGAGGGTCAACCAACAGAGATTTGTTAAAGGCAAATCATATCTGACCAACCTGATTTAATTCATTAAAATAACAGAGTGGTTGAATATAGTAGTAGATTACATATTGTGCATATGCACTTTCAAAAGCAGTTGATAAAGTACCTCTTAACAAATTTCTTCAGATGACAGAAGTTCATGTTGCTAAAGCGTGTTTATATGTAAACAACCAAGATTTGGGTATAGGGAATGCAATTTTGAAGTTTGTGGAAAAATACAAACCTCTCCAATGGAGTGAGATGATAGCAGACTTCAGGAGGACTTAGACAGACTGGCAAAATGGACCCACACGGCAAGCAATTTATTGCCGATAAGAGTGAAGCGATACCCTTGGAGAAACAATATGAAGAGACAATATAAGTTAAACAGTGGTATATTGAGGGAGGTGGAAGAACAAGCAAACGTAAGGGCACCTGTTACAAATGGCAGGATAAGTTGTTACGGCGGTTAAGAAAGCATTTGGAATGTTTGGTTTTTCAAATTGGGGCATTGAATGAAAAAGAAAGACTTGCATTTATGTAACACTTTTCATGACCACTGAACTTCTCAAAAGTGTTTTGCAACCAATGAAGAACGTTTTGAAGTGCAGTCACATTTTGATAATGTCAGCAACACAGCAGCTAATTCGGACTCTGACAAATCCCCAAAACAGCAATGTGATAATAACGAGAGAATCTGTTTTTGTGATGTTGATAGAGGGCTGAAGATTGGCTAGGGTACCAGGGATAACTCCCCCGCTCTTCAAAATAGTGACAAGGGATCTTTCACATCCAAAGGAGGCAGATGGGGCTTCAGTTTAATGTCTCTTTTGAAATACAAGTACAAGGATACCTTTGAAATTCATTGGCTTGGCCTCAACTGGAATATTGTGTACATTTCCGTACACAACTTTAGCATGGATATCAAAGACCTGGAGAGAGTACAGTTAAGGTTTACCAGGAATGGGAACAGTTATGATGAGAGATTAAAGAAGCTGGGGTTCTTCTCCTTGGAGCACGAAGGTAGGTCAAGGGGAGAATTAATACAGGTGTCCATACCTTTTGAGGGGCTTTGACAGACAGGAAGAGAGAAACCTTTGTCCCAGCAAAAAAATTAGAGGGGAATTGAAGAGAAATACTTTCACTCAGAGCATTATTAGGATATGCAGTGCACTTTCTGAAAAGGTAGTGGGATCAGGTTCCAGAGGAACTTTCAAAAGGCTTTTGGCTAATGGACAGGTTGGGTGGGGGGGGGGGGGGGGGGGGGTCGGGGGGGGGGGGTCTGGTGTGCAGTGTTTGGCATTTGACTGAACAGCTCGTTCGAAGAGCAAGATGGTCCGAATGGAGGCCATTTGCTCGGCTATATTCTGTGTTGATTCATGATTGAAATACTTTGTATGGATGCTGCGAGAAAGGTGTAGCTTTTACTCTTGTACCATTTTGCAGCAATCTACATGGTGGATGAAAATTCTGTGCTCAAAAGGGTAGAATGAATTTAATGCCAATTTGCTGAGAACAAACGCATGAAAGATAGGAGAGTGAGTTTAATCAAGGTGCATGTCATAAAATACACATCAGTATATCATGGTGCAGACACACACTGATTGACACACTGCAAGACCAATCAACACACACACAACACAGCAGCCAATCACCAGTTAGAGCACACTCACTATAAAGACAGTGGACACTAGTTTTCCCGCTCATTCGGGATGCAGCCTCTAAGAAGGACAGAGCTCACAGCTTGTAGCACAGATCTTTCCCATGTGCTGATAGTATAGACTGGTTAGGATAGGCATAGGTCTTCAGTTTAATCAAACATAGTGTCAACCCACAGTGAAAGTATGTTCAACAGTTCCTAGCTTAATAAAATAGTGTTGTACTATTTCAAGTGTTGGTAGCCTGTATGTGTTACTGCTGAGGTAAACGCAGTCTCCACAGATCCAGAGTACCCACATCAGTGCAGAGGCAGAAAAGAGGTTGAGTGTGCAAGACAGAACAGTCGGCAACAAAGGGGAAATAACAAGGATGAACAGTAGTTGAGAAATGGATATAACCCTGGAGATGGAGGAAATAAGGTGAAGAGAAAAAGATGGATCAAAAAATGGGGTGGATTAAAAATAAAGATGTAAAAGAAACGGGATGCAATATTATCACTTATCCAGAGCAATACCATGGAAGATCAATTTGAGCTCTTAAAATCTGTTTAAAATGTAACTAATCGAGCATGTCCATGCGGATTCCTAGATCTCAGTCAGTATCTGGCATGCTAAGATTCTGAATACAGAGTGTGTTATTTCTCAGGAACCCCATATGTCTTTCAAAAATGCAACAATTATTTAGAAAGAGACCAATGTATTAAGATAACATTGGAGGTACAATTCCCTTGAATGCTGATAAGTTGTTGTGTTTGTATGAATTGTTTATTAGCTCCTTAAAACTGATATTGAAACAGTTCCAAGGATTAGCTCTGGCAAAAGTATCTAATTTCATTCTTGGTGTTCAGTCAGTACAGTCACCTTTCGCATGAGTAAGAAGGGGTATTTATTACTCCTGTTGAACCAAGCTGGAAAATAATTGAAATAGGAAGCAGTTCAAATAGGAAGCAGTTCAGAGAATAAAACATTCTAAGACAATTAATGATGTGAAATAGGTTGCACAGCATACATCTCTTATTTCAAAACTGAATGTCCCAGTAGCTTTAATTTCTGCCCAGAATGATTGAACAAAACTTCTGTCTGTTAACATAATGCCTTGAAATTTTCCTTTTCAAATATTTGGGTATGAGCACTTAACACATTGGCATTCCATTGCTATTTAACTTAGTTATTATAAATTGTGTCTTCTCTCTGTTGAAATTATTTATACACAAAATGTGTTAAATATTGTTTAACACAAATATTTTAAAAAGCACAGCTTCAAGGAATGAGAGTCACATACAAAGTGAGTTGGAATTGTTTTGATCAGTTATGAGTTACTTTGGACATGCTGCACTAATTTAGCACAAGGTTGATGGTCAACATTCTGGAGCTTACCATTGACCAGAAACTCAACTGGACTAGCCATATAAATATGTTACCTTCAAGCGCAGGTCAGAGGCTAGGAATTCTGCAACAAGTAATTCATCTCCTGACTCCCCAAAGCTTGTCCAGAATCTGTAAAGCACATGTCAGGAGTGTGATGGGATACTCTCCACTTTCCTGCATGAGTGCAGCTCCAGCAACACTCAAGGAACTTGACACCACCCAGGACAAAGCAGCCCGCTTGATTGGCACTCCCTCCACCATTGACACACAGTAGCAGCCATGTTTACCGTCTGAATTCCTGCAGGAACACACGTAGGTTTTGTAAACAGCACTTTCAAAAGCCACAACCACTACAATCTAGAAGGACAAGGGCAGTTGACATATGGAAACATCATCATGTGGACGGTCCCTTCCAAGTCACTCACCATCCTGACTTGGAAATATATCGCTCTTTCTTCACTGTCACTGGGTTAAAATCCTAGAATTCCATCCCTTACAGCACTCTGGATGTACCTACGCAACATGGACTGCAGCAGTTCAAGAAGGCACTTCGCCATCTCCTTTGCAAGGGTGATTAGGGATAGCAGGCAATAAATGCTGGCCTAGCCAGCGAAGCCCACATCCCTGAAATGTGACCATAAGAGGGGCCATAAAAGTTGCTTGTGCACGAAAGGGAAGTGTAACAGTGTGCAAGGAGTGCTTTTCTAAGTTTGGTGAATGATGAATATTATTGGAGCACAGTAGACTAATCTTTGCTCCGTTTTTAAGCAAAAAAATGGGAATCTACAGCTGCCACTTTCTGTGAATTTTTTTTCCAAACAAGAGGAAAAATGTTAACGCTTGAATACACTTGCCATCTTTTTCATAATATTGCTCACATGTTTGTAAATGTTACAGTAGCTTACTGGAAAATAACTCATGTTTGTGTTGTATCACACCCCATGGTGATTTAATCACTGGACTATATTTGGTGGAAGTTACTGTGCTTTTTTTAAAAAAAAGCAGCATTTTAACAGTAGTGTCATCTAATTAGTAACATATTTCTGTCGTGCATTAGCCATTTGTGGTAATCGCAGACCGCAACCATTTTAAGATTGCGTTTATACTGCAAAACATTTTTAATTAAAAGATGGATTTACTGATCAAGTTTTTTGTTTTAATCTCATGCAAATGTATTTGTTTCTAATCAGATTTCCAAACCAAGTGGCAAAGCGTACAGCTTTGGAAAGAGGGAGCAGTCCAGCAGGAGGAACCCAAATGCCCCAGTTGTGGTGAGAGGATGGCTTTACAAACAGGTATGGCACCGTGTGGACCCTTATCCCCTGATAACTACTGGTAATTTTTTAACTACACATGACATAGAATATAAATGACTGATTTAAATAGAACATACAGTGCAGAAGGAGGCCATTCGGCCCATCGAGTCTGCACCGACCCCCTTAAGCCCTCACTCCCACCCTAACCCCGTAACCCACTAACCCCTCCTAACCTTTTTTGGTCACTAAGGGCAATTTATCATGGCCAATCCACCTAACCTGCACATCTTTGGACTGTGGAAGGAAACCTGAGCACCCGGAGGAAACCCACACAAACACAGGGAGAGCATGCAGACTCTGCACAGACAGTGACCTAGTGGGGAATTGAACCTGGGACCCTGGCGCTGTGAAGCCACAGTGCTATCCACTTGTGCTACCGTGCTGTCCAAAATAGGGACCAAATTCAGAAGAAAAGCCAGATCCCAATGGTTGGATTTTCTATTTCTTCTTTTGTCCACAAAGAAACTGTGGTGGGAAAAAGGAAAACTCAGAAACAATCAGTCATGAATATGAGCAAGTCGTTTATTTCTTACTCTGCAGAGGACGCATTCCTCTAACCACAGGAGAGCGAGGAAGGTGCCCCGAGCGCAGCAACCTTCAGTCTTTATACATTCAAAAGATAAGCAGGTTAAACACAGGCATTCATGGAGACAATGGCTGGCTTTGCTTACTAGTATTTCTCCATTCTATATAAGGAGTTGTTTTTCTCTTGGCTTTACTATCTCGTCCTTCATACAGCTGGCATATCAGTTTTGCAGTTACTCTCTCTAACCTTGCACACACACACACAAACAAACGCCTGCAGTTTTGGTTAATCACACTATTAAGCAGTTATTCAATATTAAGTATTAAAATTGTCCATTACAAAACACATGTTTGATTAACTGTTCAATGACTTGGGCACAGAGTTGTATATAGTGGCCTGGTAATCAAAATTAAATTTCACAAAGTAGATCTCAGTGGGAGAGAAAGTGAAGACCAAATCATCATCTTAACAATCTGATTTGTTTTTTTTAAAAACCTTGAGGTATTTGAGGAATACCTTGATCAAAGAGAAGTACCCCCATTGCCCCATTAAGTACCGGCCATAGTAAAACATTCCAAGGCGCTTCACACAAACATTATGAAACAAATTTTGACGCCAAATAGGGACAGAAGGAAAAATGAGAGTAGATGACCAAAACTTTGGGTCAAAGAGTTTAGATCTTTGGAGTGTCTTAAATGGGACAAGAGAGGTAGGGAAGGGAATTATGATTAAAATTGGGGGTGTTCAATTGTTCAAAACTTGAGGAGCACTGACATCTTGGATGGTGGGGGCATTGGAGAAGATTGCAGAGATATAGGGTGGGATTCTCCTATGCCAGCCGCGTGTTTCTTGGTGGCACACCACTTGGTGGTGGTGAGATTCTCTCTTTCTGACTGCTTATCAATGGGAATTCCCATTGAAGCCACGCATACCGCTGGCAAACCTGCTGGTGGGGCTGCGCTGCCAGCGGGAAAAGAGAATCCCAATCACCAGAGACTTCCGGCCAAGGTCTACAAAACCATGGCAGGATTTTAAAGTAATGATGCAAATGTTAAAATCAAAGCATTGCTTAACCCGGAGACACTGTAAATCTCAAGTTCAGGGTGAAATGTGAACATGATTGCCGCAAGTTAAGATATAGCGAGCATTTTGGATGTCCTCCGGGTATATGGAGGATAGAAGTTAGGAGAGAAACCATAATTGTGTTGAAATTGCCAAGGCTATAGCTGACAAATGCATGGAATGAGGGCTTTAGCAGCAGGTCGGTTGAAGAACAGACAGTGTCGACTATTGCTATTGAGATGGAAAATTGCTGTCTTTGTGGTCAGATGCTCATCTTGGGGTCAATATAACACCGAGTGCCAGCAGCCTGGATAGCCTCAGTTCCCAGGAAGGATAGAATTGGTGACTAGGGAGTGGAGTTTCTAGTGGGGTCTGAATACTGTGGACGCGATTTAACAGAAAAATTTCCAAGTGTCATTTGTGGCAGATTTTGCTGGGAGTTTCGCACTGGCTCTTGTCGGTGAGTTCCACAGCGCTATCTACCGACAGTCACTTTTTGGGCCCAGGAGAGTTTCTCACTGGTTTAGCCCACACAGATCGGGCTGCCATTTTGAAAGTGTGCTCCGATGTCTAAGTGAGCGTGTAAGTCACACCCACTCATGGGCAATGTTACTCCCACACACATACACACATGGGCAATATCCCCCCCCCCCCCCCAAGTGAGCACACCCGGCTATGGGGTCCTTAAAAGACCCCACCAACCCTTCAAAGGCCCTTACTTACCTGCCCTGAACCCAACCTTCAGGCCCCCTTACCCTCCTTTCATGGGCATGGCCCCCTCCCCTCAGACTCTGACCCATGGCATTGTCACCTTGGCAGTGCTCATGCCAGCTTTGCAGTGCCACCCAGGCATCTTGGCAGTGCCAGGATGGCCGCCTTCCGGGGGGGGGGGGGGGGGTAAGCATCCTGCACTATCCCTAGCTAACCCAGGGGTAACCTCAGGTCCGGAGATCCCCAGGATGCCATTCTGCTTGGTCCACGTTCGAGTGGACCAATACTGAACGGTGCCTGGTTGCGGTTTGAACCTTTCTTCGGCGCGCGTTATTTGGTCACGCCCATTTTTGGCGGGGTTCTGATTCAGACGCCTCGAGATCTGGGTTGATCTCGCGAGGCATGAAGTCCACGGGAGACCTCTCCTGGGATCTACCGGCCATGCCGCACTCTCGCTCGAACATAACACAGCCAGCAGATCGCGTCCCAAGTCTTTAGGATTTTAGATTTAAGTGGAGGAAATTCCTCCTTATCCAATACTGGATGTCTGATAAGCAATCCGATAATATAATGACAGTGGAGGGAACGAGACAGAGTGAGGTGATAGTGAAAGAGAGCTGAATGTTGCTGACATACATATGAAAACTAACATTGCTTTTGGATGAATGATGTTGTTGAGGAGCAGCATGGGTTGAGAAATAGGTGATGGCCAGGATAGATCCTTGAGGGACACCAGAGGTAAGGTGTGGGAGAAAGAAGAGAAGCCATTGTAAGGGTTTAAGTTAAATAGATATGAATGGAAGCATGTTGTGCCAGCTGCACCAGCTTGCAGAGACATTGGAGGAGGATGGTGTAGTCAACAGTGTCAAAAGCTGCAGACAGGTCAAGAAAGATGAGAAAGAGAAAGGACGGATAGTTTACCTTTGTCATAGTCACATGGATGTCTTTTGTGACTATGATGGCAGCTTTTTTTTACAATAAATTTAAAGTGCCCAATTATTTATTTTTTTCCAATTATGGGGCAATTTAGTGTTGCCAATTTACCTACCCTGCACATCTTTGGGTTGTGGAGGTAAAACCCACGCAGACTTGGGAGAATGTTCAAACTCCACACGGACAGTGGGATCGAGCCCAGGTTCCCGGTGCCGTGAGGCAGCAGTGCTAACCAATACACCAGCATACCATCCTGATGGGAGCTGTTTTGATAAAGAGGGAGGGACAGAATTTGATTGATGTTGTAATCTTCACAATGTCGGAAGGCCCTGATCAAGTAGCTGAAGTGCAGATCATAGAATCTACTACAGTGCAGAAGGAGTCCATTCAGCCCATCATGTCTGCACCGACCCTTCGAATGAGCACCCTACCCATGTCCACTCCCCGTCCACCCCACCCTATCCCCGTAACCCCATAACCTAACCTGCACATTCCTGGACACTAAGGGGCAATTTATCATGGCCAATCCACCCACCCCATCATCGTAGGACTGTGGGAGGAAATTGGAGCACCCGAAGGAAACCCACGCAGCCACTGGGAGAATGTAAAAACTCCATGTAGTAACCGAAGGCTGGAATTGAACCCGGGTCCCGAGTGCTGTGAGACGGCAGTGCTACCCACTGTGCCACAGTGCCGATATGTTGTAATATAGGGGAAAATGGGAACTACATTTTGCAGAGCAATAAATATCCCACAGACAAAAATGTGAAAGTCAGCCTGTTCATCTGTTCTGGACTGGGTTGAGTATGCTGGACAGGCATCATGAGAACTCCCTCACATCTGAAAGCTGCCACGAGATTTAGTACCCAAAGGGCTGATGGGAACTCTCTCTCACAGAATGATGCGCCATGGAAGGAGACTATTTGATCCATTGTGTCTGTGCCAGTTGTTTGAATGACCTACTGAATTTTTAAAATAGATTTAGAGTACCCAATTACTTTTTTCCCAATTAAGGGCCAGTTTAGCATGGCCAATCCATCTACCCTGCAAATCTTTTGGGTTGTGGGGGTGAGACCCACGTAGACATGGGGAGAATGTGCAAACTCCACAAGGAGAGTGACCCGGGGCCCGGATCGAACCTGGGTCCTCGGCGCCATGAGACAGCAGTGCTGTCTGCTGTACCACTGTGCCGCCTATGAGCTATCCAATTAGACCAGGCTTGTCCTTAGAGGGGCCACATTTCCATTTATTACTCACTCAATGGGCCAATGATGATTTTTTAAAAAATGAGTAATAAATAAAGATGACCATGAGAGAGAGTGAGAGTCACTCTCTCTCTCTCTCTCTCTCTCTCTCACACACACACTCACACACTTTCGCTCTCTCTCTCTCTCTCTCTCTTGGATAGACAGCTTTATAAGATTGTTGTCTGAATGACACTGTTGAATTTGCTTATACAGTCCTTCCATGTAGTGGATTCCAGATCATAAAAACAACTTGCCACATAAAAACAAATCCCATCATTTTCCTCTTTGGTTCTTTTACCAATGATGTTAAAAATGGGTTCCTCTGATGAAAACAATTTCTCCTCTGAAACACAGGACTTTCACCATTCTCTCTGTACCACACTGAAGTGTAGCATAGATTCTGTTTTCAGGCCTCTGAAGTGGGGATTGAACCCACAGTCTTCTGACTCAGAAGTAAGAGTGCTACCACTAAGCCACGTCTGAATAATGATAATGCACATTCCTGCCTGTCAAGATATGCAGTGTCTTGATTGTGTAGTCTGGTGCCTTTTAAAGAACATGATTTAGCATCTAATCATTCTTTGCTTGCTGTTGCAAAGAAAGGGTAAGTATGTAATCGTGTGAATTAGCACCATGCAGCATTTTTGAAGTCAACAAAGGCAGTCTCACTTTGGATTATTTTGATATATTTGTCATTTTGGGTTAACCTTCAGTTTAAGTAAATGCTAAAAAAGGACATTTTATAAATCCCAATAAATCTTTCTACTGTCATTTTTGCATACTGGAATGAGAACAGGCACCGGAATGTGGCGACTAGGGGCTTCTCACAGTAACTTAATTGAAGCCTACTTGTGACAATAAGCGATGATGATGATTATTATTATTGGACATCCATTGGCATATAAGGCAGAAGAAAAATTAAAAATTAACTTAGAAATAGTTTCCCAACTGTTCATAGTTAACAGGTTTATGCTTGTTTGTTGAATGGGGCAGAATCATGTGAACAGGCAAGGAGCTCGTGCAATGGTGATAGTCTTATGGTGCCGATGTGTCTGTATCGTGGGAAGTCAATTGGAAAGGAGAAAAACTTCATTTCAGTGAAACATCCTTTAGCAAAGGATTGCTGCTGAAACTCCAACTTGCCGAAGCTCATTGGAAAAGTACCCATGTCCACATGCCATTCAGCAGTCAGTCAGATGGTGCAGCCAAAGCTAACATTTCACAGGAATGCTATGGTCTCCGGTCTGCTTGAAGGCTGGAAGCAAATAGTATTAGTTAGTAATAATGGGAGATTGCAGGAGTTTAACAGAATAGTTTAACAGGTAGGGAGTTGGGGAGAGTCACAGAACAAAGAGATCTAGGAATACAAGTTCATAGCTCCTTGAAGGTGGAGTCGCAGGTGGACAGGGTGATGAAGAAGGCATTCGGCATGCTAGATTTTATTTGTCAGAATATTGAATACAGGAGTTGGGAGGTTTTGTTGAAGTTATACAAGGCATTGGTAAGACCACACATTGAAAACTGTATTCAGTTCTGGTCACTCTATTATAGGAAGGACATTGTTAAACTAGAAACAGTGCAGAAGAAATTTATGAGGATGCTACCAGGACTTGATGGTCTAACTTATAAGGAGAGGCTGGGACTTTTTTCCCTGGAGAGTAGGAGGCTTGGGGTGATCTTATAGAGGTCTATAAAATAGTGAGGAGCATCGATAAGGTAGATAGTTGACATCTTTACCCAAAGGTAGAGGAGTCTAGAATGAGAGGGCACAGGTTTAAGGTGAGAGGAGGGATACAAAAGAGACCAGAGGGGAAATTTCTTCTCTGAGGGTGGTGAGTATCTGGAACACGCTGCTAGAGGCAGTGGTAGAGGAGGGTACAATGTTTTCCTTTAAAAAGCAGCTAGCCAGTTACATGGGCAGGGTGGGTTTAGAGAGATATGGGCCAAATGCAGGAAGTGGGACTAGCTTAGTGATAGAAACTGGGCGGCATGGACCAGCTGGGCCGAAGGACCTGTTTCCATGCTGTAAACATCTATGAGTCTGTGACAATGGAACATTATTGGCTTTTTTTATGCGAGGCTAGTATCACTTCAATTGATTATTGCTACTACTCAAGACATAACTGAAGTTGACGTTATTTAGAGACTGAACCAATGAATTCTAACACAATCTGCCTAACTGGAAGGTGCAACATGACTAGCAATATTTAATTCAGCTGCTTCATTATTCGCTGTCAAGAGTAATTGTGTTACGAAGAAACCAAGCCAATAAAAGCTCAAACCACTTGACATTGCCGTTCATAGTGATCTGTGCTAGCTTTGGGTTCCATTTCTTTGTCTAATTATTGTGCTTTTTAGACACTGATCTGTGGTCTGGATTTTGTAGATTTTTATTCTGTGAAGATTATTCTGCACTGATTTTTGCAGGATGTTATTGAGACTCCTGTAAGGATTGATTTGATTGAAGGATTAGACATGCCTATTGTGTTAATGATTGAGCATTGATCTCCGAGATTCTCACGGCTGTTGTATTCCACTGTTTGCTTTACACCAGTCCTGGTACAACTGCAACTTGAAATCCGTGCAGTTCCCCCATGGGTGTTCAGTGAAACTAGTTGAGGCAGAATCCATGTGAGATGGCCTGGTAGATATTGATTTATATTGCAAAGCTTATTTCAAATAGGCATCAGTTGGCTCTGAACTTAGTGTTCCTTCAGGAGATCATGAACAAAAGTATTTTGCAGAATTGAAAATGTTGCAGTGAGATTCCATTGAGACATGATTTTTTTTAAACTCATCGTTATTCAGCTTCAGGCTTTTCAAAGCCAAGGATGGCTCATGCCCAATATTATAATTGGGTGATAAAATTTCCATTTGTGTGGATGAGAAGCAGGTACAGGGAAAGGACTTGATGCTCGTGGCATTTCATACGGAATAGCTGGTACACATATTGTGTTTTATTGAGGCATGCTGCAGTTAATGTGAAAATCAACCAGCAAATTCAGGGGATTAAGATATACCAAATGAGTTGCGGATTACCAGAACTTGCTGGTTAATTTATGCTGTTCTGCTGTTTGCTTTGCACGTGCACCACTCGGCCTTAACCTCCCCTTTATTTTTAAGAGCCTGCTGGATTTGTGCATTAATTGTCAATTAGAGTCATTACAGATATTTAAGTTTCATAATGGTGTAAATGTTCTTTTAATAATGTGATCCTTATTAGTGCAATGGCAATCAATCTCTCCAGCCCAGAGGGGAAATACATAAATTGTTCAGTCTCATTCCTATGGGTGGCAAATTGTTGTTGGACATTTAAGTTGTCATATTTTTGAGAAATAATATTTTCCCTTTTCCTCACTTTCACTTGTATTTTTTGTTCCCCTATTTTTTGTACCTAATTTGACCATTTCCCCCTCTTCCATTATTCCTCTGTTTTATTTATCTCAATCTTTGCATCTTCTTAACCAGTGAGTACATAGGAAATAATATAAGGAATGAAAGTAAGTTTTGCTGTTCTGTGATGTACATCAGACAGTGCCTGCACAGCCTATGTTACTGGCATAATAATAATAACAATCGCTTATTGTCACAAGTAGGCTTCAATGAAGTTACTGTGAAAAGCCCCTAGTCGCCACATTCCGGCGCCTGTTCGGGGAGGCCGGTATGGGAATTGAACCCGCGCTGCTGGTCTTGTTCTGAATTACAAGCCAGCTGTTTAACCCACTGTGCTAAACCAGCCCCAGCATGTGAAGGAGGGTGGAATGTTGGTCGTTCTGGGTGAGTGTGCTTAACACTCACTTGGCTCTGTTTCTCGTTCTAAGCTCTGGAATCGCCAGGTGCCGTTAAGACACCGTCACAAGCTTCAAGGTGAAGTTCAAAGCAATAAAACCGTACACCAATTAGTAAGTCCAAACAACTAGAGTTTATTATGCACACGCTAAAGGATTAAACTTACTCCTACCGCTAAACAACTAATACTTATCTCGAAGGAACTGCAAGGTCAGGGAACAAGGCCTCTTGCTCTGCTGTGGTCTGCAGACTTCGGATTGCTATCAATTGCCAAGGGTGTCAGGAGTGCCTATGTCTGGTAGCGGTTGTCGTCGTTAGGCACTTACTTGTTGGTGGCTGCTGCTCGACGGCTGTAGTAGAAGACAGGAACCCGGAGACAGGAGACTGAACCATGTGTGGGACCTTTCTTTTATAGGTCCCAAGGGGTCCGCGCCCCTTTGGGCGGACTCCCTTACCTGCTTGGAATCGATTGGGTCTCTTCCCAATCGATATGTTTGAACCCCCCAATCCTAGGGCAGTTCCTTGGTTGCTGGGGCGGTTCTTGGGACCTTTTGTTTTGGGCTTCTCTGGCGCCACTGGGCCTGGCCTTCCATAGAATGTATCAATTTGTGCTTAACTTGTGTCCATTGTATCTGGGACTCGCCCGGTATTGCCTCATTAGTATGTTAACGTGTTTTCTTTCACAGTGCTGTCTGGTCTCTGCAGCAGTCAAAACCGGTTTCTGAAGTTGTCCCAATACACAGTCGCCTTACAAGCTGCTTGCTTTCCAACATGTCCATTTTCCCTGCATTCTTTGCAATCTTCCATTTTGTGTTGGGCAGTGGCCACCCCAGGTGGCTACATACTGCATGCGTTAAGGCAGCAGAGATAGAACTATCGTACTATTTGTTCACAGGAACTCTCCACAATGGATAGTTTCTCAACATATAGTACTAAGAATGAAAACACTCTTCTCTGGATTGCAAGTCAAAGGAATTGCATCAAGAAATACTCAAACCTGGGGTGGCATGGTGGTTAGCACTGCTGCCTCACGGCGCCGAGGTCCCGGGTTCGATCCCGGCCCAGGGTCATTGTACGTGTGGAGCTTGCACATTCACCCGGTGTCTGCATGGGTCTCACTCCCACAACCCAAAGATGTGCAGGCTAGGTGGATTGGTCATGCTAAATTGCCCTTAATTGGAAAAAAAAGAATTGTGTACTCTAAATTTTTTTAAAAATGTAGATACAAGTATATGCATTAGAACTGTGAACCAGACAGCCGATCTCAAACAACAAAGTTCTGGATCTAACTGTTTAATCATACACTCGTCCTCAGTTGATGCATGAATAAATAATAGCAAGTGTCATTCGCCTCACCATTATTTTACCAGTAAATTCTGACCCAATTGAAAATATCCCCAACTGCCCCATTTGGCCTTGTGCGTTTTCTAAGTGGAATTCTTTGGCTGCCTATTATGTCTGTTTTTTTAAGACTGCTGAATGTGTGTAGAACCTGCAAGTTTTTGTTTTTGATTTAATAGTCTTCACTTAGGCTACGTTCTATGCAGCTTGGATGTAGCTCACAGCCCTTATTATTCTTTCAGTGCTTGAAGCAAATAAATGTTGTATTGTGCAAGATCAAGATTCCTGCCACCTAACAGCATCTTTGAAGCATTGATGTTCACGTGGGGAGGATGGACAATAGTGTGGATTGAAAAGATTGACATTCTAAATTAAGGCTATCATTTACCTGTTCGGACGTGATTTTTTGTTTTAACACTTGTGCAAAATGTACAGCACAGTAGTACACTAACTCCCGTATGATTGCACCATTATTTAGTGCTAGATAAATTAATCAGTGATGCTGCAAAAAAAAAGATTTCCTCTGATCAGATGATGGGGCATCATCAATTATGCTCGTGTTGTAAAACTTGTAATTTATATCCATTGCATTGCAATATCTGAAACCGCTCAGGGAATAATAAATCAGTCGGAATATTATGCATCTATCACAAAAATCACAATTGTACAGAAAATTGCACATATGATAGTCCTATAATTGCTGGGATGAAGCCACAAAATACTGGAGAAACATGGCATGTCTGTCAGACTCTAGGAAAGGATTTTGATTCTCTTCTGTTTATTTATGTCCCCTCTCTGTTCAGTACTGCCACGATCACCTGCCTTTTACAGCTATGGCCAAGAGTCTGTACTTAGAATTTTTTCCACCCTTTATAGAGATGCTAGTAAATCTGTTGTATATTTCCTGTAATGTCTCTTTTTATTTCAGACTTTCATCCTTGGGGGCCTTGTTTAAATCACTCAGCATTATTTTGAGATTGACACAATCTGGATTCTTGCTTAACTGCCATCTGCTCTTCTAATCTCTGACGTGTTGCAGGGATATCAACACCTTTGTTGTGTTTATTAAAGTCACTACGACTTGATGGATGATTGTTGCTTTGTGCTTGTAGGACAGTTCTGGAATGAGGCTGTGGAAACGCCGATGGTTCGCACTCTCTGAATATTGCCTGTTCTATTATAAAGGTGAGTACCAGAATGGCGCTTACTTCTTTAAAAAGACAAGCTGGAATACCATACACTGATTGACTATTGGAATGAAGGGATTTTCACCATCAAGTCGGGAAGTTTCCCGACTCAGCAGTTTTGCGTATTGAGTTTGGGAACGGGAGTGGTGTAAATGAGTCAGGCCTTTTGCCTCTGGAGGCAGGACACAGATTACACCAGTGGGAGGTGAGTGTTGAGGTGGGCAGGCTAAAAGGTCCACATCAGTTTTTGAGACAATGGCTATTAAGCCCTCTAATCCCCTCCCTCCCATATTTCCCCATAGCCACTCGCTCCGGATCCATTTTGAGCAGATGTCAGGAGCCATAAGGAGATGGAAATAAAAGGTAAACTTCCAATAGAGCTATCACTCATACATGTTCAACATAGAAAAAAAACTCTCATTTATGAAACCCACTCAAAGATTTCAAATCCCCCCACCCCCGCCAAGTGCTTAATCCATGATAAAAACAAATACATTTCTATTCAGTACCAACATCAAATATAGCTAATCCTTTAATATCTTAATAAAACTATCAATTAAACTGTGAACTCAGCCCCCCACTGTGATGAGTGTTTTCCCCTTTGAAACTCAGCCAAGCATTAATAATATGCTCAACTGTAATAAGAACCTTTGGGCAATGTAAACAATGGAGTCTATTGAAACATATTAATATGTTTTTCTAAGCTGCACCAGATGGCCTGTCAATCAATGCACTCCAGCAGTGCTTTTTTTCTTCAATGGACAGGTTTTCCTTTGTTTTTAAATGGCTGGGATTTAAATACCTTCAGATCATGCCACAGATCATGCCACTGAAACAGACATTATCCTCTCTTTCATATCCTCCCATGAATTCATGATTCCCGTACTGCAGTTTTAAGGCCCTTGGAGCAGTTAGAATGATTAAACTCAGGGCTATTTTCAAATTTCCCAGCATATTTGTATTTTCTGTCTGTACAATTCACGCCCTGCCCCCTTTCCCCTTCCAAATCTGAAATTATCTGCCCCCAAGTGTTCCTTGATGTAATTCCTTTCAAATCAGGCAGCATGGTAGCGCAGTGGGTTGGGAACAATGTTGCTTCACAGCTCCGCAGTCCCAGGTTCGATTCCCGGCTTGAGTCACTGTCTGTGCGGAGTCTACACGTTCTCCCTGTGTCTGCATGGGTTTTCTCCCACAAGTCCCAAAAGACATGCTATTAGGTAATTTGGACATTCTGAATTCTCCCCCTGTGTACCTGAACAGGTGCTGGAATGTGGCGACTAGGGGCTTTTCACAGTAACTTCATTGCGATGTTAATGTAAGTCTACTTGTGGCAATAAAAAGATTATTATTATTATTATCAATACCTGTCAAACGTGAACGTGCAATGGTGATTTATCGGGCTGGATTCTCTGCCCCGCTGTGCCACATTTCTGCCCCGACCCGCCGGCAGGGTTCTCCGTTATGCCTGCCGGACAATGGCGTTTCCTATTGTGGGGCAGCCACATGCTGTCGGGAAACCCCAGGCGCCAGCAATACAGAGTATCCTGCCGGCGGAGAATTCCCCCCAGAATATTGCATTTCCTATCCGTGCTAATAATTTATAAGCATGGAACATCATCAATATTATAATAAACTTTTATTTGTTTGGGTGGATTCACTTAATGACTGTATTCTGCAGGTTGGGAGGAAAAAAGTAAGCTAGGATAATTATTTGATCATTTTTAATTAGCCATTTCCCTTAGCACTCTTGGTCAGATAGGTATCAAGGATCTGAAATGTATGTTTACACATGAACCCTGGGCTGAAATCCTGGCGGTCTGCTGGAGCATGTGGAGTCATATTCTAGAGTAATTGTAGGGGATGAGAAGATCGAAAATCAGAGAGGAGAGAGAGGAGCAATTTACTTTGTGAACGTTGATTATATTGATTGCTGATTCTGTCTCTGATAAACAGATTATTAAACAAATGACTTCAGTAGATTTTCTGTTATCATTGCTATGCTCATGTTTAATTCATGTAAATGATTTGGGGACTAGATAATACACACAATTATTCATTTAATTACAAAGGAAGCATGATTACTAATCTGATGTTGCTGTTAATGCTGTTAAGTGTTTAATAGAAGGTGTTTTTACATTTTTATGTACCATTGATTTTATCAATGAAAATCTCTTCTAACACTGGCTTGGTTGCTATTTGAAAATGCATCTCAAAACCTTTGAATATTTCAGTTGAACTGGAGAAAAAAATCTTTCAATTGGAGAGGGAATCAGCCCGAGTTTTCTGACTGATATCAGAAGCAACTGTTGCAAAGTGCATAGTCTGTATGGTTATGAGTGACAGAATACATTTTGATGTCCTCCCATGTTTGAATAGCGCACCCACCATCAATGTTGAGTCTTGTGTAGGTAAAGTATGGGATGGCTGCTGGGCCCATGGAATCAATCCCTGTTATGATTCATTGACCTCTATATATGAGGAGCTAATTAGGGAGAAATGGCAAAGAATCAAATTCTCTGCCTTGATGAACATTTGGCTCAGTAAAAATGAATGCTGTTGCACTCTGTTGGTCGACTTGTTGACAAGTTTTCACCCTGTGAATGTCTAAGCATGTGAAGTATATGAAAAGAACTGAAAACTTTGTTGTTTGTTTTGTATTACACAGATAGCAGAGAGGAAACCGTGTTGGGCAGCATTCCTTTGCCTAGTTATGTAATCGCACCAGTTGAACCGGAAGATCATATAAGTCGCAAATATGCTTTCAAGGTACAGATCTACAATAAATTTACCAAATACAGATTGAAGGGCGTTTATTGGTCAAGTATTTTGTAACGGTATTGGATGTAGCTTTATTTAGAAATGCAAAAGTAGACTTGAATGATCTTGTGTCTAATTTTCCCAATCCGACACTAAGCCATACAAATGAATAACTATTATTGATGCCCAAAGCGTGCTTCTGGTGGTGCAGGCATTGAGAGCATTTAACTCTTTGAACTCATCTTGATCCAAGTGGAGGGGTCAGGCATGGAGGTCACCTGTCATTTGGGCCAGAAAGTCAAGCCCATGGATGTTGAGCCCTGGACCTCATCAATACAGCTGTCAACAGAATGAAGCAACATCGAAAACAAAAGAACGCCATCATGAACCTGACCTAAATCGTATGTTGCTCTTGATGTTGACATGTACATTATAACCATTATAAAATCAGCTTTCTACACAATTAGCATTAAATTGTTGTCTACAGAGTGTAAGATATTTCCGCATGGTGACTGGGATAATGAGAGCATTTAAAATGGAGTGTGTGAAATTGACTGATCCCCTGCAAATATTGTTGGTTAATTATGGATTAATTGTTTGGTTTAAAATTTCTAATAGCTATACGAACAGGTTTTCAGTGCTCTGAAGCGCAAACCAAAATAAAACATGAGTTAGTACATTTCCAGTTCTGATTGGCTAGCTTTGAGTTTATAAACACTGGCATATTTAAATTTGTACATCTAGTTACAGTTGCTTTATTTTAAGTTATATTGACTTAATCAGTTCCCTGATCGGCTTATTACAGTCACTGTTAAAAGTATCTATAAATCCAAACATACAAAAGTGTGGAACAGATGTTTCAAATCAAATGTTTAATAGCACTAATGTTCTTATTGATAAATTAATCTCGTGGTTTGAAAAAATACTATTACCACGTGACATCTGGATCGAGCTTTTGAATAGTTGATTGTCATACAATGGCAGACCATCTGGTCCATTCTGTCCATTCCACAAAATTGTGATATCTGTTCAACAAAATATAAACTCTTCCCAACCCACTCACAATCACATGATCGCCTAGGAAAGGTGAACAAACAGGTTTAAAAATTCAACAGCCAGGGTGACACGGTGGCACAGCGGTTAGAACTGCTGCCTCATGGCGGCGAGGACCTGGGATCGATCCCAGCCCGGGGTCACTGTCTGTGTGGAGTTTGCATGTTCACCTCGTGTCTGCGTGGGTCTCACCCCCCCACAACCCAAAGGCGGGTGGGTTAGGTGGATTGGCCATGCTAATTTGCTCCTTAATTGTAATTTTTCTTTAACAACCCAACAACTGGAAAATACCTCTCTTCTCACTGTCATCCTGCCAGCCGATCACAATGCCCACCATTAGGTAGCACAGTGGTTAGCACTGTCGCTTGACAGCACCAGGGTCCCAGTTTCCCAGCATGGGTCACTGTGTGGAGTCTGCACGTTCTCAGTGTGTCAGCCTGGGTTTCCTCCGGGTGCTCCAGTTTCTTCCCACAAGTCCCGAAAGATGTATGGTTAGGTAATTTGAACATTCTGAATTCTCCCTCTGTGTGCCCGAACAGGCACCGGAATGTGGTGACTAGGGGCTTTTCACAGTAACTTCATTGCAGTGTTAATGTAAGCCTACTTGTGACAATAAAGATTATTATTATTATTATTCAATATTGCGGAAGATTACCCTGGCCTTGAATTCAATGCAGCAGCCACCTTTTGTGCGAGCTGATCTCTGCGTAACCATTAACGGATCCAGCTGTTGCTTGAAAGAATTCCAAGAAATGGCATCCATACCATGAGGTGGTGAGGTCCACTATTCTTTTGGAAAATAAGCATTTCCTGAAATTTAATCTAGCTTGTGCAATTTAAAATTGCAACCCCCGTGTCCTCCTTGACTTACTTAATTGTAACAAACTGTCAACTTGAATACTGTCTGTTCCTTTAATCATCTTGTAAACCTTAATTAATTAACCCCACTATCTATAATTCTCTAAAGTGTCGCGTCACAGCACGTTTAGTCATACTAACTAAGTCACTTTAAACAGCGAATTAATCTCCTTTGGTCACTTTCCAAAGCCTCAATAACGCCCACCATTTGAGGAGAGCACCAATGGGCTGTTTTCTAACTGACCAATTAAGCTTTTATACAAAAACCAAGTAGTATATTTTGCCGTGTAGCCATTTGTCCAATAAATACATCCAGCACCATATTCGCTCGAGCTATTACTACATTGCATTATATGCTAAATGTATGCACTGGAGCGCCCACATTTCCTCCTTTCTCCACTGCTTTAATGCTTTTCCCTGAGTGTGTATGCACATTGCGCATACACCTTACCCAAATACATATGACATCAACCTTCCTAGTTGAGCATCATTTGTCAGGCATGAACCTAAGCCCTCAAGACAACCCCCAAGATACTTCTGAAGCAGCTGAGCATTATTTGCTGTCCTGTCACCTCCACAAATCTTAGTATCATCAGAAAGGCTGCAAAACATCCCATGCGGCTGGATCCTCAGCCAAAAGTCCATTGACTTTTATTGGGACTGGAACATCCCAGCAGCAGGAGGGGATGGAAAATTTATGTATTCCAGAACAATTAACAATCGCACCTACACTTCTGCTTTTAAATGCAAACCTGTCACAAAGCTCCACGCCACTATTACTTGCTGAATAATGCAGCCCATAATTCCCAAGTGTCCCAACAATGTGACATGTGGAGCTCAGCATGTCGGGATATATCCCACAGGGCAAGAAAAAGGATGCAACCAACTTTACTAGAACTGTTGGCACTTTGGAATTCCCTTGTTTTTTTTAATTAGACAACAAGACAAGGTAAGGGAGCAGAATTGACACTCTGCTCTAGCAGGCACCCCAAGTTTGAACAGGGTTGTGGAGCAGCAAGCCTGCTAAGGACCAGAGCTAAAGGATCAGGAGTGACATATAGGTGATTGCATGGACACCATTCTCCTACGTACTGAAATGTCACCAACCAAGTTAATGTCTAAAGGTAATAGGAAGCGACTCTAAGAATGAAAGTTTGTCGAGTAACTAATGTGTGCATGCGCTGAAATAATCTAGTAATTTTGGAGAATCGATCAACAAACTTAATGATCATAATCTGTTAGTTTTTAATTTGCCATGCTTCACACTGTCCATGATTACAGTTCTTGCGCAAATAGTTCACAAGTGCTCCCAGATTACAATGGGTTGCTTCCTTTTTACTTATCTGGCTGGGTAACTTCTAATTCCAGAACTATCTGTTACTTTGAGGGTGATACTGCAAACTTCTTCCAAATTTCAAACAATAGACAGACCAGGAGAAGATGGTGTTGATTGGTTGATAAGTCGGCTCTGATTGGTTGAGAACACGCCACAGGGAACTATCTATCTCAATGTAAATAAACACAGTAGCTCGCAGGAGTTTGGAATAGAGGCAAAGAGATGTTAATGACCAAATACAGGAAGTTTTACCCTGCATTGAATTGCTCTACTTGACTTGGTGTGTTTGGTGCTGATAACTGGTACCTAAAATGGGGGATATATTTCCTACCGTGGTGAGCAGATATATCAAAAACCCCAAAGAGCAGCAGGAATATGGAGTTGAATAAGTGACGCTGTAACATATCAAATATAATGAAGACATGGCAAGGCACATGGGGGGGGGGGGGAAGAATTGAAGCCAAAAATGTACCAGAAATCCTAAATGTTTTGCTGATGAACACAGTGTTGATCATGAACTTAGCTGTCAGAGTTGGGATAGGTCCAAATGGACAGAAGGGAAGCCAGATATCTTGGACAAGTCTTGGCTTGTAAACCAAAAGAAGTCTGTGCGCAGTTCAGTCTGTTGGTTCTTGATCATTTATAATCCACAGCTTCTTCTTTGGTTTTCTTTGCAATGGATTTGTGTACAGGGTGACTAATGTAAATCAAACTTAATTAGCCCAATCTTTCTACTGAGTTAAGTTGGTATCAATGGTTTTGTATTTGCAGGTTGTTACAAACTGGGTGAGTATGGTTCAGATGTTAGCTGTTGGCACCTATCCAATACATACCTCCAGTAATTTGTTCCCTCATAGGCGGGATGGGGTTGGGGGGGGGGGGGGGGGGGGGGGGTCTCGGCGGCTGTTGGGCTGGTGATTTTGAGCTGCAGGGCACATTACCTAGGCTGGCCAGAGGACCACGCAAGACTTGCTAATTGTCATTCGGTTTCAATCATTCAGATTAGTTGTAGTAGTTTAATGTATGCAGGGTTAAAAGTGGGACCATTTAAATTGAACTCTTTGAGGTTCAAGTTGAAAGTCTATGAGGGTTTGTGTTTATTTTGAAGGACTAACGTAGGAACAGGAGTAGGCCATTTAGCCCCTCATCTTGGGTGCCGGGGATCAAGTATCCTGAACAGTATATTCAAACTGAGATGGTGATTACCCTTTTGAACTCACAATTGGCAGTCCTTTAGAATACTCATTCAGCATTTTTACTTGGTTTGTTAAGTGACTGTTTGGATCCTGCACATCAGATCAAGCAGATTTCATTGTTGATAACTGTCCATTGTGCCTGGAATGACAAAAGCAATAATTATGTAATTTCTCATCAGCCTTGTTTCTTTTTAAAGGGAGGGAGTGGAGGGAAAACGGTTTCATTTAGCAAGCATATACATTGGCCAAAGCAAGAGGTTATGGCGATATAATTTGGCCTTAAAGATTGAAACAGGACTGTGAATCTATTTACAGTTCAGAACTCGTATATTTTTATTATTCCATCACATTGAGTAGATTTTAGAAATGTAATCAGTAATTTGTGAGTAAAATGTGTCTTGATTTATGCAAATGCAGTTCCAAAAATTAATCATTCTCATTTCCCCCCAAAAAATTAAAAGTATTAAAATTATAACAACATAAGCAGCGACAGCTCAAACACAATTGACTGCTGACCTCGGTTGTAATTTCCTGAATGGCTGTCAGTTCATGTTAACAATATCCCCTGTGGAGCTTAGTTTTAACCATGTGAGATTACGGGACATGCTCCAATTGTTGGACAGGGGAACGGAATGTGGCTGCAGTCTTAGCTGTAGCAATGGGGTGAGGTGGCTGCCAGTGGAACGTGTTCGATAAGTACACATTATGGACCAGCTTGCTAAATGATGTGCAGGAAGAAATTGCAAAGCCAACGACAATATTGCAGAAGCAACCTATTGGGAAATGAAAAGACAATTATCATTGCCAGTGAGGATGCAAATATCCTGGCATCATTGTTGTAGTTTGGATCAGCTTGTAATGTTGTGGTGAAGGCTTATCAAATATTGAACACAGTGAGTGCATTTAGCACAAGCAGTGGACGTCAGCAGAAGGCATGGAGCAGGTAAGCAAAGAAAAGGTTCGAAATGTTCTATGCAGTTTGAACTTCTGATTCTTGAGGGGAAAGTGATGCTTGAGCACTGTGCATTGTGTTGCTTTCAGTGGGTTTTTATTGGTTTAGAATATCCATGATCATTTTTCTTATTGTTACCAATAGGTCTTAGGTGCAAAATTCATAATGATTTTTTTTTAAAAAAAGTCCTTCAATGCTTTCCACTCATTAAAGCTAATTCCTGCCTGGGTATAGTTCCATGGGTTCCAGGAAACCTCTAGTCTCTCACCCGAATGCTCAGTCTCTGTATATTGGAAGACTATTTGATCATGCCGGACAACAGCCAAGCTTCCTCTTGTCCTCCACAGCATCCACACATGTATGCACATATCTTGCTGGGATTCATTAGATTGCAGTTAGAAGTCCTGGCTATTTTCTCCAGTCTTCAGTATTTTTAAATCAGCTGCAGTTTTGTAAAATATTTCTTTATTTTAACTTCAAACTGAATTTGCATTGATCTACAAAGACCAGACCCGCCATCCCCTCTCCCCCGCTTCATTGGAGCTGTTTTCACTTCCGATGAAAAGAAGTGTGGAAATTAGATGTAAGATTTCAATATGACAGAATTTATTTGCAGCAGTGAGTGTGAGCAAACGGGGAATTCAAGGAAACAAATGGCTATAGATACATTCTGATACAGTTACAGGTTATGTAAAGGTCTCACAAAATGAAAGTTGATTTAGTTAGTTTTGTAAGTAACCATTGTGTCAATTATTTTTATTTTTAGAAATCCAACCGAGATACACAAGGGAGTAGCTGAGGCACGTTGAAGTTCTTTGCTCGTCACTGTGCAATTAATTAATCTCGTTTCCTCTGAGGCCCATATTTATGGCGTCGTTAGTTGTAGGTTGTTTACAAATCAGGTGAAAAAATAATATCTGATGTTGCAGGTATCTGACTTGGAAGAGCAGGAAGTAGAATATGTAGGGGTAGAGGAAAGAAATAAGCAGATCAAAATATGTTGGTGGAGTATATTATGGACCCCCCCCTAACAGTAGATGTAAGTGTTGACCAGCGTATTAATGAATAAATAAAAGGAGTTTGTAATTATGACAGTGGTGATAAACATGGGGAGATTTTATTTTATGCAATGGACAAATCAAATTGCCAGAAGTTGTTTTGATGATGAATTCATGGAATGCATTAGAGACCGTTTCCTAGAACTGTACATCATGGAACCAACCAGGGCGAGGCTCTTTTATTTAAATCTTGTTTTGGGTCAGGAAACAGGGTTAATTAGTAATCCCATGGTTAGTCTCATGGAGAAGCACAGTGACATTGTGATTAGCACTGCTGCCTCACAACGCCAGGGAACCGGGTTCAATTCTGACCTTGGGTGACTGTCTGTGTGGAGTTGTACATTCTTCCCGTGTCTGCGTGGGTTTCCTCCGTGTTCACCGGTTTCCTCCCACAGTCCACAGGTGTGAGGTTAGGTGGATTGGCCATGCTAAATTGTCTCTTTGGATTCAATGTGTAAGGTGTCCAATGGTTAGGTGGGGTTACGGGGATAGGGTGGGGGAGTAGGCCTGGGTGGGGTACTCTTTCGGAGGATCGGTGCAGATTTGATGGACCTAATGGCGGCCTCCTCCATTGTAAAGACTTTGCGAAAGGATCGTTGGGAAAGAATGACCAAAACTTGATAGAATTTTAAGTTGGGTTGAGAGTGATGTGCCTAACGCTAAAGCTAGAGTACTGAACTTAAATCCAATTACAAAGGTATAAGGAGACAGCTAAGTGGATTGAGAAATTAAATTAAAAGTAACAACGAGATGAGCAATGGTCATAGAATTTGGGAGAATTTGGCTACCAGCAGAGTCTGAGAAAAGAGAATCTGAGAGTAAATTAGCCAATGAGAGCTCTACGAATGGGTTAAAAAAAGATAGAGTAGCAAAAGTGAATGTGTGTCACTTAGAGATTAAGACATGAGAAATTATAATTGGGAATGAAAAAATGACAGATGTTGAACAAATATTTGGCTGAATTTTACCACGGCCTTCAGGATCCCTGGTGTTGGGTGAAAAGAGGGTCCTGAGCCCACTTCTCAGCAATGGGATTTGCTCAGTGATTTTGCCAGAGCTGGCTTTGTAATTGCCTGCCTGAGGACCAATCATCCAAATAAGGATAGGTAGCAGAATCCTGGTGCTGCTCACCTAATTAGAGGGATTGATGGTCATGGATTGATGGTGACTGGTAAGGTATCAGGGACTTCAAATGAAGGTGTCATGGGCAGCTAAATACAAATTACAATTTAAAGGGACAGAGATAACCGCTTGGCCGGGGTGGAGGGTGGCATATAGATGGGGCTGTAGTGTTTGCCTGCAGCTCTAATGACTCCCAGGCTGCCTCCATATCACTAGTAACCTCCCCCACAATAGTGGGCCATCCTACCATCGCTAAAACTTTGGCACTTTGCCATTCAGTTACTGGGAAACCTGGCTGGCAGGATTGTGCTGAGGAGCTTCTGGATATGGCTCCCTGCTATTTTGCCAGCCACACTTCCTCCAATTTTGCCACATAAGGGCTGATAAAATTCTGTCTTCACAGTCGAAGACACAAAACTGACCAGAATTAGTGGGCAACCTAGGGCCTAATAAGAGTGAGGAAACTAACGTCACAAAGAAAGCCAAATTGCCAATCAAACAAAGATGACCAACATTGTTCATGGAAGCTCAGAATTACAAAGTGAAATTGATTGGCGATAAATATTTCTTTGCATCAGAGAAAACTCAAGATCAGATCAAATCAGTGCAAGATGATCTTATGGAATTGCAAAAATGACAGGACCAATATGGAGATGGCATTCAATGCCAAAAAATGCTACGTTATGTGTGAACCAGCAGATAGCTTCAAGTTCTGTGATCAAATCCTCCAACAGGTAGATACACCATGCATGGGAATTCAACTTATAAACAGTTTGCAGTGGTGATTCCACATTCAGCAAATAACATCGAAAGCAAATAGGGATCCTGAATTTCTGAGGAGAAATCTTTGGTACTGCAGCAAAAGTATCGAGAATTAAAGCTTACCAAAAAAGAAAATCAGTAGTTCTAGTTTGCCGTATATTTATTCATCCAAGTTGTGCGTGTGTGTGATCCTAATGTGGCAAGAGATATAAATAAGATTGATGTAATCCAAAGGCGTGCTACTTGACAGTACATAAATCAGTGTGGGAAATGCACCAGTGTCACAGACTTCATCAGTGATTTGAAATGAGAATCCTATTGCTGCTCTCGACATGCTCCTCTGCATTTCTCATTGAGGGTAATGATGACAATAGTGTGTTGTGGGATATGCCAGGACAGGAGGATACAGATTGTGGTAGAATATTAATGTTCTGTTGCTGTTGACCCGGAGTGTCACAAGGATGCCCAGTTTTGAGCTTAGTTTTGAAAGTCCTGGTCTGTTCTGAGTCGATCCCATTTAGCATAGTCAAACTATGATCATGTAGATCATAGAGTCATAGAATCCCTACAGTGCAGAAGGAAGCCATTCAGCCCACCGAGTCTGCATCGACCCTAGGAAATAGCACCCTACATTGGCCCATGTCCCACCCTATCCCCCATAGTCCCTCCTAACCTTTTGGATACGAAAGGGCAATTTGGGATGGCCAATCCACCTAACCTGTATATCTTTGGACTGGGGTAGAAACCGGAGCACCCAGAGGAAACTCAGGCAGATGCAGGGAGTAAGTGCAAACTCCACACAGACAGACACCTGAGACTGGAATTGAACCAGGTTTCTAGTACTGTGAGACAGCAGTGATAACTACTGTGCCACCGTGGGCATCACTGGCTGGGCCAACATTTCTGCCCATCCCTGAGGGCATTCAAGAGTCAACCACATGGCTGTGAATCTGGATTTACATGTAGGCCAGACCAGGTAAGGTTGACAGTTTTCCTTCCCTAAAGGACATGAGTGAACCAGATGGGTTTTTACAACAATTGTCAATGGTTTTGTGGTCATCTTTAGACTTTTAATTCCAGATTTTATTTATTGAATTCAAATTTCACCATCTGCAGTGGTGGGATTCAAACCCGGGTCACAGAATCACAGAAAAATACAGGGCACAAAAGGCCCTTCGGCCCATCGAGTCTGCACTGCAGCATGAAAGCCACCTGATCTGCCAATCCAACACCCATTTGCCAGCACTTGGCCCATAGCCTCGAATGTTAAGATGTATCAAGTGCTCATTCAGGTACTTTTAAAGGATGTGAGGCAACCCGCCTGTACCACCCTCCCAGACAGTGCATTCCAGACTGTCCCACCCTCTGGGTAAGAAAGATTTTCTTCAAATCCGCCCTGAACCTCCCACCCTTCACCTTGAACTTGTGTACCAAAGTACAGTGAAAAGTATTTTTCTGCGGACAAGGGAACATACATAGTACGTACATAGTGGACAAAAGAATAATCGACAGAGCACATTGACAGTGGTGCATCAACAAATCGTGATTGGTTACAGTGCAGAACAAGGCCAAATAAGAACAGCATAGGACGTTGTGAATTGTCTTCTTACAGGAACAGATCAGTCCAAGGGAGAGTCGTTGAGGAGTCTAGTAACTGTGGGGAAGAAGCTGTTCCTATGTCTGGATGTGCGGGTCTTCAAACTTCTGCATCTTCTGCCCGATGGAAGGGTCTGGAAGAGGGCAAAGCCTGGGTGTGAGGGGTCTCTGACAATTCTGTCTGCTTTTCTGAGGCAGTGGGAGGTGTATACAGAATTAATGGAAGGATGGCAAGCTTGTGTGATGTGTTGGGCTGAGTTCACCACACTCTGCAGTTTCTTGCGATCTTGGGCCGAGCAGTTGCCATACCAAGATGTAATGCAGCCGGATGGGGTGCCTCTTATGGTATGGCACATCTGTAGAAGTTTGTGAGAGTCGATGCAGACATGACGAATTACTTGACTGAAAGAGGATTGGTCCATTTGAATTGCGGTTTATGTATGTGTCTGTCAGTATTTCCCTCTTTTTGTTTTGTTTTCTTCGGTTTTTCAAAAATGGTTGTTTGGAAGCCAGAATCAAACATGTCACAAAAATACACTAGCAAAATGCTGTGAATGTTTGAAATCTGAAATAAACATGGAACTGCTGCAAGTACTCACAAAGCCAGGGAACATCCATGGAGCAAGAAACGGAGTTAACAGTTTGGGTTGATGTCCATTCATTGGAGCTGGAAGAGGTTAGAGTTGTAAGAGATCTTCAGAAAGTAGAGAGACGGGGAAAGTGGGCCGGTGGAGTGAGTGGTGGGCTGGTGGGGGCTGCTGTGAAATGGCTGTGGGTAGGAACTAAAGGAAAAGTCTCTGATAGAGTGGAAGGCAGGGGAGCCTACATGGTAAAAGGAATGCAGTGCAAGCCAGAATGAGATGCTGATTAAAAACAAGCATTGGGTATGTAGGAGTTGTAAATTTGAATACCAGAACAACCACTGGCTTCTAGTACTATCCAGACTCAAATAACTTCTCATTTGTTTTTTTTTAATGATGTAATCAGTATGGAAGTCTGTTAAGTGTCTCATCAAAACACGTGGTTCTGTCCCTTGACTTAATGTTGAGCTTCATTGAAATGCGATTGGAGGCCAGAGACAGGCAGGTCAGAGAGAGAATGAGGCAGAAAATAAACTGACAGGTACTACAAGCTCCGAATTCATAGAATCATAGAATCCCTACAGTGCAGAAGGAGGCCATTTGGCCCATTAAGTCTACACAGGCCCTTGCTCCGATAGAGCACCCTACCTAGGCCCAATCCCCCACTCCTAGCCCTGTAACCCCATCTAATTTATGAGCAAATTAGCATGGCCCATACGCCTAACCTGCATATCTTTGGATGTAGGAGGAAACCGGAGCACCCGGAGGAAACCCACGCAGACACGGGGCGAACATTCAAACTCCACACAGACAGACACCCGAGGTCAGAATCGAACCTGGGACCTTGGCGCTGTAAGGCAGCAGTGCTAACCACTGTACTACCAAAACACCAATTTCAGATTTATTGATATGACTTCTACTGGCATCTGCTGCTTTTCATTTATTCCACACTTCCATCTTTTGGCTGAAGCAATGCCTCCGTAGCTTCTCTCCCAAATAACCCCGGCACTAATCAATGTAAGCCTCCTGCTGGCACAAGTGTGAGGGTTTTATTTCCACCCACCACATATCAATTGGAGCTCACTCCGTAGTGGAGATGTGGGGGTTTGAACCCGGGGCCTCATACATACAAAGCACATGCTCTACACTGAGGTACATCCCCACAATGGAAAATCTACCTCAACCAGAATGGGGATCGAAGCCTGTGCTGTTGGCACTAATCTGATTCACACACTAGCTGTCGAACCACCTGAGCTAACTGGCCCCCACTGAAGGGGCAATTTAACGCGGCCAATCCACCAACCCTGCACTTTTTGGGTTATGGGAGTGAGACCCACGTAGACACTGGGAGAACGTGCAAACTCCACATGGACAGTGACCCAGGGCCGGGTCCTCGGCGCCGTGAGGCAGCAGTTAACCACTGTGCCACCGCGCTGCCCTTTGTTGATTTGATTTATTGTCATGTGTACCGAGGTACAGTGAAAAGTATTGTTCTGCAAACAGATCATTCCATACATTTAAAAAACCGATAGGGCATACAGAAATACACTATGTAAATACATAGACACAGGCGAGCAGGTGAAGCATACGGAATGTAGAACTGCTCCGTAGAGAAGATGTGTGAAGAGATCAGTTCAGTCTGGTAAAAGCGGAGAGAAAGCTGCTTTTGAACCTGTTGGTGTGTGTTCTCGGACATTTGACCTCCTGCCTGATGGAAGATGTTGGAAGAGAGAATAACTCGGGTGGGGGGGTCTTTGATTATGCTGCAGCGGGAGGTATCGACAGAGTCGATGGATGGGAGGTGGGTTCACGTGATAGACTGGGCTGTGTTCACGACTCTCTGTAGTTTCTTGGGCTGAGCAGTTGCTATACCAGGCTGTGATGCAGCCAGATAGGATGCTTTCTATGGTGCATCTGTAAAAATTGGGAACAGTCAATATGGACATACTGAATTTCCTTAGTTGTATGAGGAAGTATAGACGCTCTTGTGATTTCTTGGTCGTAGCGTTGACATAGGAAGACCAGGACATATTGTTGGTGATGTGCGCACCTAGGAATTTGAAGCTCTACCTCGACACCGTTGATGCAGACAGGGGTGCGTCCGATACTTTGCTTCCTGAAGTTATGGCCAGCTCCTTAGTTTTGCTGACATTGAGGGAGAGATTGTTTTTTTTAAATGTATACAAAACATACACAAAACCGTTTGTGCCTTTTCCCCTTTTCAACCCCCCTCCTGACAAACAATTTCTCAAATATTGTCATGAACAATCCCCATCGTGTTTCAAAGCCCTCCGCTGATCCACGCCACAGGTCTCCTCCAGTTCCTTGACCAGGTCCTTAACCTTTTTCTACTGTGTCCGGTAACCAATGGACATTCCACTCATGGGGGGAATATCTCTTCCACATCTAGGGGGCTAAGTATGCAGCCTTGTGTGGCCCCGGTATTCAGAACTATCATGGAGGAGGTGATGTTGGTTATCCTTCTGATTGTGGTCTATGGGTCAGGACGTCGAGGATCCAGTTGCAAAGAGAGGAGCCAAGCCCTAGGTTTTGGACTTTTGATATGAGCTTTGGCTGGGATTATGGTGTTGAAGGCGGATCGGTAGTTGATAAATAGGAGTCCTTGTTATTGAGATGCTCCAGGGATGAGTGCAGAGCAAGGGAGATGGTATCTGCTGTGCACCGGTTGTGACGGTATGCGAATTGCAGTGGATCAAGGCATTCTGGGAGTATGGAGTTGTCTCATGACCAACCTCTCGAAGCACTTCATAATTGATGTCAGGGCCACCAGATGGTAGTCGTTGAGGCACGTTGCCTGGATTATGCTTTCACACAGAACAGACATGATTCCCAAAGTGGGCATCCAGTCTGTTTCCTTTTGTTTGGGGAATGTGAGCAAGGCCGGCATCTAGTGGCCATCTCTAATTACCCTTGAGGCGTTTGTTGGGTGTCATCTTTGCAAGAATAGTTTGCCAGGTCATCTCAGAATGCAGTTAATTGGCAACCATTTGGCTGTGTATCTGGAGCTATACATGGACCACATGGGGTAAGGACAGCAGATTTATGACAAATCGGACAGGTCTCGTGTTCGCCATTACTGACTCCCAACTTTTAATTCCAGATTCATTTAACTGACTGAATTTAATTCCTCTGCTGCCATGGCGGGATTTGAACTTGAGTCTCCAGATTATAACCACTGAGCTACCATAGTCCCATTGTAGAGGAAGACTGCGTTGTGAGCAGCAATTATTGTGTCCTGAATTGAAAAAAGTACATATAAATTGCTGTTTCACATGGAAAAAATGTTTCAGACTTGGATGGTGATGAGGAAGGAAGTACAAAATGTGACAAGGATTGTTCTTTTGTCTAATTGTGATTGGTAATAACAAATGAATTGGCAGACGATAATTTTTAACTCCCAACAATGATCATTCCATCTCACTGCCAAGCCACAAGTGTTTTCCATGCTCAGTTCTTTTGGGTTATAGTTTATAGCAGATATCTGGTCAATTCTAGTTTCTCACCTTTTTCTTGCCTTTTCTTTCCTGCACTTGTTTGTTTTTTAAAAAATATTTTAATCCTCCTTTTTCACGTTTTCTCCCAAATTTACACCCACCAACAATAAGCAGTAACACGTATAATGTCAATCCCCATATCAACAACAACAATCCCATCCCCCCACCAACCTCCTAACAACTGCCCGGATGTTAGCATAAACAAATAACAAAAAGGAATGCGGAATCACCCATAGTCACCATTAACACATACAGTCCCGTCCCTCTCTTCCCCCCCCCCCCCCCCCCACCCAACTAATGTTCGATGTTATCCAAAGTGCATAATGAATAATGCCCATGAATTGTAGAACCCCTCTATCCTTCCCCTCAGTTCAAACTTAACCTTCTCAAGAGTCAAGAATTCCAATTGGTATCCCCGCCATGCCAGGGCACAGGGTGAAGAGGTTGCTCTCCATCCCAACAGGATCCGCCTTTGGGCGATCAATGAGGTGACGGCTACAACATCTGCCTCCGCACCTGTTTCCAATCCCGGCTGTTCCTCGCTCAGGTCCCAGGATGGTGGTGCCAGGGTGGCAGTGTCAGAATACCTCGGTGGCATTGGGAGTGCCAGCGTACCACCATGCCCAGTGCCCAACCACCCGGGGGCCTCCGATCACCTGGGAGAACCCCCAAGTGCCGTTATACCTGGTCAACCTTTGTGGAAGCCAGGGCTAAATCGCACCTCGGCAGGGTGTTTGAGACTGGGCCGTTCAATCCTGCACCCTGGGTAATTCTGCTATAGTCATATTCAATATATGGTGTAGACTGGGGCTAGAAGTTGAAAAGAATGTGGACACATTAAGTGATAGGACAAAACTGTGGCACAATTGGGAAAGTGTGAAATAATCCAGTTTGTATTCAAGAGAGCCAAACTAGAATATTTTCAACAACAAAAACAGCAAATACTGGATAATTTCAGCAGGTCTGACCGCATCTGTGCAGAGAAAAAGGAGCTAACGTTTCGAGTCTGGATGACTTTGTAAACGCTGTCAGACCTGCTGAGATTGTCCAGTATTTTCTCTTTTTGTTCCAGTTTCCAGCATCTGCAGTAATTTGCTTTTTTTGGAATATTTTCAGATTTGCCTGAGACTAGGAACAATGGAGGAGCACAGGGATTTTAGATGTCCACGTACATAAATGATAATCAAAAAGGTTGTTATCTCAACAGAGTTGGAACAGAAAAGGGAGGAAGTTGTGCTTCAATTACATAGAAACCTGACCAGACCTTGTCTGGAATATTCCATTTTGTTCTGGGCAACATATCTTTGGAAGAATGTATTGATCGCACAGTGGTTAGTGCTGTTGCTTCACAGCACCAGGGTCCCAGGTTCGATTCCCGGCTTGGGTCGGTGTCTGTGTGGAGTTTTCATGTTCTCCCTGTGTCTGCATGTGTTTCCTCAGGGTGCTCCGGTATCCTCCCACAAGTACTGAAAGATGTTCAGTTAGGTTAATTGGACATCCTGAATTCTCCCTCGGTGTACCCAAACAGCCACCGGAATGTGGCGACTGGGGGATTTTCACAGTAACTTTGTAGCAGTGTTAATGTAACCCAACTTGAGCCAATAATGAAGATTATTATTATCTTAGCACTTTGCAGATTTACCAAAATGATACTGGGCACAAACCTTTGTGTATGCGTTAAACAAACTTGAATTTAGAAGGTTGAAAAATGATCTATTTCAAGGTCTTTAAAAACAATAAATTGATGTAGTGTATTACATACAGCAGAGCTATTTTCCATGTTGACAGAATGCAGAAGTGCAGAACTGACTGAGATTGACAGATTTGTATTAGGTACATGTATGAAAAATATGGGTCCAAGGCAGGTAAATTGAGTTGAGGTGCAGATCATCCTGGTGCATGGGTTCAAAGAATTGGCACAGTACTGAATATGGCTGCTCTCATTGATGCTGTCTCATCGACAAGGAGATCCAACTTCTGGTCAGCTGAAGCAAAATGCAAGAAATCTGAAAAAAACAAAGAGATGACCTTTCAGAAACACGAACATCTGCCTGACCTCAGTATTTCCAACATTCTGTTTTTATTTCAGGCTCTGACATAGTTCATATGCTCTCATCAGTTGAGGCATTTCTGAGTTGGCAATTTATAGGGATCAAATGCTTCAATTCTGCTCTTTAGGTGCCAAACTGTAATTACTGCAACTGTAAAATTATTCCATTTTGAAATTTTTGCTGCTTCTTGCTCGGGTTAGTTGAAAGCATTTGACACTGAAAATTGATCTAAAATGATTTAACTTTCACATTACAAAATTGCTCTCTGTATCCGAGCAAGTACTTAGTTTGCACATAGAACAATATTGATTGGCTTATATTACATTAGATTTTTTTTTCCTTGGGCTGTTTGGCAAACAGTTCTATGTTGATTAATGGAAGAAATTGAACATTTTCCCTGTCTGCAGTGAAACTTCAAATGAATTTAAGATCATTCCTCCAAATGCATAATACAGGCTGCAGTGTAAACAAATTTGCTTTATCCATAGATTTTCAGGTACTGACGTTATGTCTGTAACTCTGGTAACCTTTGCTCCAGCATATAATTGCAGGTTTCAGGAACATTTAACAGTCTGTATTATATCTAAAGGGAACCACACAATTTTCTCACAGCAATGAATTTATACCAACACAGACAAGTCTCACAAAAAGAAGTCCTTGCACAAGTGCAATCAACCTGTGGTGAGCTTTGACAAAGAGTCATCTGCACTTGAAACATTAGCTCTTTTCTCTCCCAACAGATGCTGCCAGACCTGCTGAGATTTTCCAGAATTTTCTCTTTTGGTATATGACATGTGCATTGGAGAACAGTGATGCATGTTATCAGTGACATGCTAAATATTCTTTTGCTTACTTCATGGTTGTATTTGATTCCTTTTCTTGTTTTTAATGTTGTTTTTCCTTCAATGTGGCTCATTTTTAGAATACTGCTTCTATTAAAATGTGTTAGGAAATCTAAAGTATTCAGCATTATGTGGGAGATTTCATTTGGCTACCATGTTTAATAAATGTTGGGTAAGCTTGGAGTGAAAGATTGATATTATTGCAACATGCAATGGAGGTGGTGTAGGTACAAGAAGAGTAGATTCCACTGTGGTAGGTTCTCCAGATTTATCCTACCCCGAGCAATCAATCCAGTCAAAACAGATGTATATTATGCCCCTATTGCTGCTGGCTGGGGGAGGGAGGGAGGGTTGGGGGGGGGGGGGGGGGGGGGGGGGGGGGGGGGAATGATTTTCACCAATGCTAACCTGAGAGGTGCAAAAACATCCCAATTGCCGGCATTGCTATCAATTTTTCTCCCTCCCCCTCAGCCCTTCCCAAATTAGTACAAAACTGCAGATGAAGAAAATAAATCCTGTGTCACCACTCTTCCATTGATGAAATGTCGCTTTGTGTTTTGATACATGTCTAAATTATTTTTTTCTCTCTATTTCCTTACAGGCTACCCATACAGGCATGAGGACGTATATTTATAGTAAGAATTCTATTCTTGGCTCGCAAGGAGACCACACAGGCATGAGAACGTATTATTTCAGTGCAGATACACAAGAGGATATGAATGGCTGGATCAGGGCTATGAACCAAGCTGCTCTTATGCAAGCATACACTTTGAAGAGGTCATTATGAATTTTTATTCAATTCTTAACCAATTATTAATTTGTGTATATTAACAATATAAATATCGACTGGAATGTTCCGGCAGTTCTCGCCAGCAGGATATTCTAGTCCCATCAATGGCAAACCCCTGCCTTGGGTTCCCGGCGGTTGGGGGCTGCACAAAACGGGAAACCCCGTTCATAATGGCGGGACCAGAAGATCCCACTGCCGGTCTACGGTGGGCCACTTTCCTCCATGGTGGTTCAGTGGGTGGTGGGGGGAATCCCACTGTAAAAATACATTTTCCAAAGAGCAGTAGAGTAAACAAGGGTAATGCAGTTGACTTAATTTATTTCGATTTTAAAAATGATACAATATAATAGGCTAATAAATAATGTTAGAGAATATGGGGTTGGGACAAGTGGCAAAATGGGTAGCTAGCTAGCTTCAAGATAGAAAACTGAGAAGGGGGTTGAGGATTCAGTGTAGCAGAAACTGGAAAGTGGTGTTGCATAACGATCAATGCTGGGGCCACTCATGTTTGCCCTCATTGTCCTTGATCTCCTTTAGCCGCATCATCCCCTCCATGTGGGACTACTGAGGCTCTGAATCTGCCAGTCCTCTGATTCAGCCAGCAGCATCAAGAGCCCATTAGGAGGCAGCCTTCAGGAAGATTGCGACGCAGGTCTCGCTTCCAGCAAGTCAGGACATGGGACCCCTATTTGATCATGACATCAGGCCCCATGGTAAAGTGCAGTCCAAAGACTCAAATGGAGATAGGTTAAATGAGTGGGCAAGAAGGTGACAGATGGAATATATTGTGAAGAATTTTGAGCTTATTCGCTTTGGTGGGCAGAGAAGAAAAACAGTGATTTTTAAAATGGTGGGAACTATTAAATGTTTGTGTTCAGCCTGATTTGGGTGGCCTTGTACAAAAAGACAAAAGTTAACATGTAGGTACAAGTATTTAGGTAGGCAAGAATATTTTGGCTTTTATTTCAGGGAGATTGGAATTGTACAAAGTTTTGGCGAGACCACACCTGGAGTACTGTGTACAATTTTGGGCTTTGAAGAAATACTTGCCTTGGAGGGGTACAACAAAGTTTCACAAGGGATTCCTGAGTTGAGAATGCTGTTCTATGAGGAGAAATTGAATAAATGACCCTATACATTATTACAATCCTAGTTGCTGTTACAATGGATGGGAAGAGGGTCAGTGCAGACTCAATGGACCGACTGTATGCACTGCAGGAATTCCATGGATCTATGGAATCTAACGATAGCTTTTACCCTGCAAGGTGCAGAAACATTTAAATAAACCCTTTTAAAACCGTAGTTTCTCAAGTTCTAATGTTTATCAATGCAAATATAAAATCATACAATCATAGAATTTACAGTGCAGAATGAGGCCATTCGGTCCATTGAGTCTGAGTCTTGGAAAGAGCATCCCATTTAAGCCCATACTCCCAACCTATCTCCATTACCTAGTACCCCCACCTAGCCTTTTTTGGACACTCAGGGCAATTCAACATGGCCAATCCACCTAACCTGCACATCTTTGGATTGTGGGAGTAAACCAGAGGATTCGGAGGAAACCCATGCAAACACAGGGAGAACGTGCAGACTCGGCACTGACGGTGACCCAAACTGGGAATCAAATCTGGGACCCTGAAGCTGTGAAGCAACTGTGCTAACCACTGTGCTACCATGTTGTCCACAAATATAAATCACTTAAAACTACCTTTATTTTCCTAACAACTGTCAGAAGAATGCAAGGTGCTCTCACTGAAACATTCAAGGTTCTGAAGAGATTTGCCTGGGTAATTGCTGGGAGAATGGTTGGCCATTTTGGATTCAGTTGAGGAAAACATTCCTTCACTCGGATGGTTGTAAATATTTGGTATTCTCTAGCCCAGAAGGATGTGGCACCTCGGTGTTTGAGCATGTGCAAGGCTAAAGTCGATAGACTTTTGGAGTCTGGAGTTGAGGGATGTGGGGATAATACGGAAAAAGTAGAGTTGAAGTCAAGGATCATGATTTTATTAAAAGGTCTCATGGTTTAAAGAGGCATATGGCTGACTGCTGCTCCTACGCATATTGATCCATAATTTCACAATCTAATCAGAAATTTTGGCAAAGTGTCACAAAATGAGAAAATGAATGCAAAGCGATGAAAATGCTCTTCTTCATTGATGTTAAAATATCTTGAGCGACAATGAAAGGTACTTTGTCCTGTACTTAACCCACGCTGTTCCAGACCTGGCAGTACTGGGTGCCCAAACTGAAGTTAAGTTGCCTCCAGTTAATCTCTTACTTAAATTGGAGCGCAGCTTGTTGCTCTGTTTGTATTGCATCCTAATTATAGGAAATAAATTTTCCCCTAAAATTCAGCAAATCAATAAGCTTTTCCTGCAACCAGAAATGGAAAGAGGTTGGGAAGCATGGCCCGAGATAAAAATAAGCACGTCAACATTGAGTCTACAGCTTCAAGGTATATCAATGCGCAGTCTACAGATCTAATGCATTATAAATTTAGGGTGCTCACTTGGTAGCATATAGTAAAAACTTTATACTGGGAATTGGATTTTGAGGAGTTCATGTCTAATTTATATGCCAAATGCCACTGGCTTGTAATGAATTTGAATTGAGAACAATGAGTGGGAAAGGAATTAATGGTTCTTTTGTTATCCTACAGGTGTATTTCCTCAGACTGTGCTTAAGATGTTGAGGTTTTTTTTAAATCAAAGTTGAGGCTGAAAATATGCATTAATTTTTTTTAAGTTACAGAAATAAGAATGGAAGCAAAATGAACTTGGGGAAATTAGTTCTGCCACAATGATTTATAAGTATGATGTGAATGTCACTTTGTGAAATTGTTAGATGAAATGTGCTGGGCGTACCACTTGCATGATAAATTGATGCTAGCTTTTCGGGCACACAATATAACGACTGCTGAAAATTCAATTTGAAAATGTGGCACTGTCTTCTGTTATGAATTATTGTGTTCTGCCGAGATGTTTGACTTGTGTTAAATGCAGATGGAATTTTAAGCAACACTTGTCCATGTGTTATTTCCAGAAGATTGATACGCTTTCAAAATAATTTGACAGGAAATTTATATTCAGATCAAGTGTGCAACTTCACTTCATGAGATTTTCCCTTTAATTGTATTTTGCTCAAGGCTGCATCTTCCACATTTATAATTACATCAGTAAAAGATACTTCAATTTAATGCCTTTTAATTAAGAGCAAATGTAATGGAGAGTTATAAATATTTTTGTGAAAGAGAGCTGATGAGATGCGTGATTGTATGTGTGTAAAGCCTAAAACTTAGCTACCTGCTAGCTTAGTAATTAGCTGAACCGCGGTAGGGGGGGGGGGGGGGGGGGGGGGGGGGGGGATTGTGTGGCATTAGTAGTATTGTCACTGGACTTGCATTCCAGCGTAATGCTCTGGGAACAGGGGTTAGAATCCCAGATGGTGGAATTTGAATTGAATAAATATCTGGAACTAAAAGTCCAATGATCATGAAATCATTAACGACTGTCAGAAAAGCCTATCTTTAGGGAAAGAAACATGACTCCGGATCCACAACAATGTGTTTGGCTCTTAATTGCCAAAAATCGAAAGATGAGGTGTCAACCAAATGAAGTAACTCACACACTGACTTGTATGCCAATGAACAAAAGCAACAAGTGATGGACAGAGCTAAGTGGTTCCACAACCAATGTAAGATCTGCATTTCTGCCACATCCAGTCATGAATAGTGGTGGACAATTAAGCAACTCACTGGAGGAGGCGCCACAAACACCCCATCCTCAATGATTAGGGAGTCCAGCACATCGCTACGAAAGATGAGGCATTTAGCCACAAGTACCAAGTGAATTATCCATTCCGATGACCTCCTGAAGTCCCCAGTATCACAAATACCTGCCTTCCACCAGTTCGATTCACTCCACCTGATATCATGAAACGACTGAAGACACTGGTTTCTGTAAAGGCCCTGACAATATTCCAGCAATACTACTGAACCCAGAACAACCCGCGCCCCAAACCACACTGTTCCAATATAGCTACTGGCTTCTACTTGGTAATGTAAAAAATTGCCCAGGGATGTCCTGCAGACAAAAAGGGGGCAGCACGGTAGCATGGTGGTTAGCATAAATGCTTCACAGCTCCAGGGTCCCAGGTTCAATTCCCGGCTGGGTCACTGTCTGTGCGGAGTCTGCACGTCCTCCCCGTGTGCGCGTGGGTTTCGGTTTCCTCCCATAGTCCAAAGATGTGCGGGTTAGGTGGATTGGCCATGCTAAATTGCCCGTAGTGTCCTAAAAAGTAAGGTTAGGGGGGGGGGGGTTGTTGGGTTACGGGTATAGGGTGGATACGTGGGTTTGAGTATGGTGATCATTGCTCGGCACAACATCGAGGGCCGAAGGGCCTGTTCTGTGCTGTAATGTTCTATGTTCTATAAATCCAACCCTGCCAATTACCGTCCTATCAATCGACTGTTGATCATCAGTAAAGTGACAACTTATGACAAAAATAAAGTTATTATTATCAAGTGGTACTCACTTAGTAATAACATGCTCACTAACATTCAATTTGGGTTCCACCAGGGTCACTCAGCACCTGACCTCTTTATAGCCGTGGCCCTAACATGAACAAAAGAGTGGAGCTCGAGAGGTGAGAGTGACTGTTCTTCACAAAAGGCAGCATTTGATTGAGTATGGCATCAGGGAGTCTGAGAAAAACTGGTGCCAATGGGAATTAAGGAAAATCTTCCATTGCTGGAGTCCTAGCTTAACACAAAGGAAGATGGTCAGGGTTGCTGGAGATCATGCACCGAGTTCAACAGCGGAGTGTCCTAGGCCCAACCATCTTCAGCTGTTTCATCAATGACCTTGCTTCCATCGTAAGGTCAGAACTGGGGATTTTCACTGAAGACTGCACAATGTTCAGTGCCATTCACCATTCCTCATGTCCGAATACAGCAACACCTGGGCAATATCCAGGCTTGGTCTGATGAGTATAAGTGATATTTGTGCCATTCAGGTACCAGGCACTGGCCATTTCCAACAACAGAGAATGTAACAATTGCCCCTTAATCTTAATTAGCATTACCATTGCGGAGTCCCCCAGTGTCAACATTCTGGTGGTTAACATTGACCAGAAACTAAACTAGACCTGCCAAATACATATTGTGACTACAAGAGCAGGACAGAGGCTCTAAATCCTGCAGTGGATAGCCCATTGCCTGCCCACCATCTACAAGACGCAGTTCAGCAGTTTGATGAAATACTCTCCACTTGCCTGGATGACTCCAACTCCAACAACACTCGAGAAGCTCAACGCCATCCAGGATGAAATAACCCACTTAATTAGCATCCAATCCACAAACATTCACTCCCTCCACCACCAAGGCAGTGACAGAAGTGTGCGTCATATACAAGATGCACTGAATAAACTCAACAAGGCTCCTTATACGGCACCTTGTTAATAATAATAATAATCGCTTATTGTCATAAGTAGGCTTCAATAAAGTTACTGTGAAAAGCCCTTGTCGCCACATTCCAGCACCTGTTCAGGGAGGCTGGTACAGGAATTGAACCCACGCTGCTGGTCTTGTTCTGCATTACAAGCCAGCTGTTTAGCCCACTGTGCTAAACCATCCCCATGCTACCAGCTACCATGTCAAAGGCCAAGGGCAACAGATACCTGGGAACATCACCACCTGGAAGTTGCCTTCCAAGTCACTCACCATCCTGACGTGGAAATATATCACTGTCGGGTGAAATTCCTGGAACTTCATCTCTCATAGCCCTGTGGATGTACTGACACCACATGGAGTGCAGCAGTTCAAGAAGGCAGCTCACCACCACCTTCTCAAGGGCAGTCAGGAATGTGCAATTAATGCTGGCCTGGCCAATGGCACCCACATCCTATGAATGAGTTAAAAATATATAAATTAAGAATGTGCCATGTTTTATCCCTGGTCTGAGCAGGGGTAGTTCCAGGAGTGCTACAGTTGGTTTCAATGCTCCTGGGATGATCATTACCCAGTACCAGTGTCTTAAAGTCCATGCATATTGTGGTGATATGCATCACTGTAGATACACAAGGGGTTAATGTAAGTACACGTAGACTAGCTAGACACTAGAGGAAGCACCAGAGACATGACACACAGACACTCAACCAATAGGTTAGTAAGATAGGACACGACATATCAGCTGAAGACTGGATTAGAATTGACTGTGATGTGATACCTCTGCAAATGAAATCTCTACTTGGTTTCAGGGATAATACTTGTAGAATGGTCACTTTCGGCGGGATTATAGAGCTACAACCATTGCCTCCAGAATTGTACCTTGATAATCATATTGCGGGAGAGAATTCTTCCATCTGTTTAGAGAAGAGAAGGCATTTAGATCAGGCTGCAAAGAATATTGGATTAGAAAATGAAATCCTAAACATGGTGAATTTAATTTATTAATCCTGACGATCTGATCATGCACGGAATATATATTTATCTTTATTGTCAGGTTGGGAGAATGATTCGCTGTGACACAGTCCTGTTCTGCAACATTCAATTTTGTCTCTTTGTTACTGTCATGACTGCATAATTGCACCCCAGACCCCTTCCTATTCCCCCTCCCCACCCTGCCATGATCCCCTCGTTCTTTCCTCTCTCGCCACGTCTCTTTCCCCTCTCGCCGGGTCTCTTTCCCCTCTCGCCGCGTCACTTTCCCCTCTCGCCCCGTCTCTTTCCCCTCTCGCCCCGTCTCTTTCCCCTCTCGCCCCGTCTCTTTCCCCTCTCGCCCCGTCTCTTTCCCCTCTCGCCCCGTCTCTTTCCCCTCTCGCCGCGTCTCTTTCCCCTCTCGCCGCGTCTCTTTCCCCTCTCGCCGCGTCTCTTTCCCCTCTCGCCGCGTCTCTTTCCCCTCTCGCCGCGTCTCTTTCCCCTCTCGCCGCGTCTCTTTCCCCTCTCGCCGCGGCTCTTTCCCCTCTCGCCGCGTCTCTTTCCCCTCTCGCCCCGTCTCTTTCCCCTCTCGCCCCGTCTCTTTCCCCTCTCGCCCCGTCTCTTTCCCCGCTCGCCGGGTCTCTTTCCCCTCTCGCCCCGTCTCTTTCCCCTCTCGCCCCGTCTCTTTCCCCTCTCGCCCCGTCTCTTTCCCCTCTCGCCCCGTCTCTTTCCCCTCTCGCCGCGTCTCTTTCCCCTCTCGCCGCGTCTCTTTCCCCTCTCGCCGCGTCTCTTTCCCCTCTCGCCGCGTCTCTTTCCCCTCTCGCCGCGTCTCTTTCCCCTCTCGCCGCGTCTCTTTCCCCTCTCGCCGCGTCACGTTCCTCTCTCGCCGCGTCTCTTTCCCCCCGCAACCGCGTCTCTTTCCCCTCTCGCCGGCGGCGTCTCTTTCCTTCGCAACCGTGTCTCTTTCCCCCCGCAACCCCGTCTCCTTCCCCCCTAACTGCGTCTCTGCGTCCTCCAGTCACGTTTCTTCTTACCACCTCCACCCCTGCATCTTCCCCCACCCCCACCGTATTATGAATCCAAACTCAAGAACAGGTACCGAAACAACCCATCAAAAAAATGTTGCTTGCGACATGCAAGCCCCATCTTGCAGAGATAGATATCAAGCAACCTTGCAGCCCAGACTGGAACACCCTGATCTCACTGTTGATTCCAGTCCCGAAGAACTCTGGGAACTCATCCAGTCTGCAGTTCTGGTTGTTTCCAATGAGCACCAAGAAAAACAGGGACTGATTAGATGAAGATAACAAGGAAATTGAAGAGGATTTGACTTCAGAAGTAGAGATGATTTACTGCAGTTATACAGGTGACACTACACCTCGAATATTGTGTGCAGTTTTGGTCCCCCTACCGAACAAAGAATATATTTACCATAGAGTGGAGTGCAGCGAAGGCTCACTTTGCTGACACTGGAATTGGCGGGGCTGTCCCATAGGAGAGATTGGTTTGACTGGGCTTGTACTTGGGCCGCACGATAGCACAGTGTTTAACAATGTTGCTTCTCAGTGCCAGGGTCCCAGGTTCGATTCCCAGTTTTGGTCCTTGTCTGTGCGGAGTCTGCACGTTCACCCCATGCCTCCGTGGGTTTCCACCGGGTGCTCCGGTTTCCTCCCAGAAAAGGTGCTTGTTAGGTGAATTGGACATTCTGAATTCTCTTTTGGAGTACCCAAACAGGCTTCGGAGTGTGGCGACTAGGGGATTTTCACAGTAACTTCATTGCAGAGTTAATGTAAGCCTACTTGTGACAATAATAAAGATTATTATTCACTGGAAGTTGGAAGGATTAGAACATAGAACATTACAGCGCAGTACAGGCCCTTCGCCCCTCGATGTTGCGCCGACCTGTAAAACCACTCTAAAGCCCATCTACACTATTCCCTCATCATCCATATGTCTATCCAATGACCATTTGAATGCCCTTCGTGTTGGCGGGTCCACTACTGTTGCAGGCAGGGCATTCCACGCCCTTACTACTCTCTGAGTAAAGAACCTACCTCTGACATCTGTCCTATATCTATCTCCCCTCAACTTAAAGCTATGTCCCCTCGTGCCGGACATCACCATCCGAGGAAAAAGGCTCTCACTGTCCACTCTATCTAATCCTCTGATCATCTTGTATGCCTCAATTAAGTCACCTCCTAACCTTCTTCTCTCTAACGAAAACAGCCTCAAGTCCCTCAGCCTTCCCTCATAAGATCTTCCCTCCATACCAGGCAACATTCTGGTAAATCTCCTCTGCACCCTTTCCAATGCTTCCACATCCTTCCTATAATGCGGCGACCAGAATTGCACGCAATACTCCAAATGCGGCCGCACCAGAGTTTTGTACAGCTGCAACATGACCTCATGGCTCCGAAACTCAATCCCTCTACCAATAAAAGCTAACACACCATACGCCTTCTTAACAACCCTCTCAACCTGGGTGGCAACTTTCAGGGATCTATGGACATGGACACCGAGATCTCTCTGCTCATCCACACTACCAAGAATCTTGCCATTAGCCCAGTACTCTGCCTTCCTGTTATTCCTTCCAAAATGTATCACCTCACACTTTTCTGCATTAAACTCCATTTGCCACACCTCAGCCCACCTCTGCACCTTATCTATGTCCCTCTGTAACTTGTAACATCCTTCCGCACTGTCCACAACTCCACCACCTTTAGTGTCATCTGCAAATTTACTCACCCATCCTTCTACGCCCTCCTCCAGGTCATTTATAAAAATGACAAACAGCAGTGGCCCCAAAACAGATCCTTGTGGTACACCACTAGTAACTGGACTCCAGTCTGAACATTTCCCATCAATCACCACCCTTTGTCTTCTTCCAGTTAGCCAATTTCTGATCCAAACTGTTAAATCACCCTGAATCCCATGCCTCCGTTAGAGGAGATTAAAGGAGATCTTAACGAAAGGTATAAATTCTAACAGAGCTGGACAGACTAGATGCAGGGACGGATGTTTTCCCTGGTTGGGGAGTCTAGAACAAGGGGACACAGTCTCAGGATATGGGGTAGACCATTTAAGGCTGAGATGAGGGAACATTTCTTCACTCGAAGGGTAGTGATCCTGTGGAATTCTCTGCTACAGAAGGCTGTGGCGGCCTAGTCACTGAATAGATTCAAGAAAGAGATTGACCATTTTTAGACTTTAATGGCATCAAAGGGGTATGAGGAGGAAGCAAGAATATGGTGTTGAGATCAAAGATCAGCCATGATCATATTTAATGGTGGAGCAGGCCCAAAGGGCTGAATGGCCTGCTCTTAGTTTGTTTCTGCACCTAGTTTGTTTCTATCTGCTTATCAGGCTCATCTGGCCCAATTGGCTAGCCAAGAGAAATAGTCAGCGTATCATCCTGTGTGCAGCAGACCTCAAACGTAAACTCAAGAACAGCCATCATATCAAACCCAAAACCCCCAGAAGAGCACCGATGGCAGGACACTACACATCAACAACAAAACAGTACACAATGCTGGTTGCAGCACTTGGCTCTGAAGATCAAGTGCTTGATGCTGCCATCATCTGCATCCAATAACAGCTGGTTGAAAAGAGCTGAATAAGAGCCCAATCCTGGAGGAAACTGTGACCATCATCAACCAGATGAAAAGCAACAAAGCCCCCACAGTGATGGAATTCCACTTGAAGCATGGTGGCCTTGTCCGACAGTTCCACAAGTTATTCATGTCCTGCTGGGAACAGGGCACGATTCCAGCGGACCCTTGTGATGTCATTAATATCACCTTGTACATAAACAAGATGGGGAAAAGTAAGCCTGCTCCAACAATCATGAGGTTATCCTCCTTCCGATTGCTGGGAAGATCCTGGCTTGACGACTTCTGAACAGGCTAGTATTGCTGAAGAAAGCCTCACAGCGAGCCATTGTAGCTACAGAGCTAACACATGCATGGTATCGCACTTGGACAGATATAAGAAAAGTGTCAGGACCAAAACTGACCTTGGTAGACCTTGATGAGGCATTCAGTGCTTTGAGCAGAGATGGCCTCTGCAAAATCCTTGAAAAACTTGGATGCCCACCAAAGTTCCTGGTTATGGTGAATCAGTTTCACAAATCAGTACAGACAAGCCAAGCCCAACAGAGACCCCTTGAGTCCCTTCTGTATTTCCAATGGTGCAAGGCATGAATGCGTGCTGCCCCCAACCTTATTCATTATCTTCAGCGGCAGGAAACAGTAGACATGAGTAGGGTGTTTACGTACGCTTCCGACGGATGGAGGTCTTTTCGACCTCTCGTGTATTCAGGCTCATCTAAAGGTTCAAGAAAATCTCAGCCATGAACTTTTTTCCACTGTTGACTGAGCACTCTCGGCCCACAGCCAATCAGACCTGCAGCATATACCAACACGTTTCTCCAAGGCAACGCAGATCTTTGGGCTAAAAATCAGTTTAAAGAAAACTGAAGTCCTGCATCAACCTGCACCCCATGAAGATTATAGATGACCAAGCATTGCCATCGAGGGAGCCCAGCTGAATTCTGTCAACATTTTACCTACTTACGGAACGTTGATGGCACCGTGGACAAGGAAGTGGACAATGGATTTACAAAAGCAAACTGCATTTGGCAGATTCTACAAATGAGTGTGGAGCAACCAAAGCCTTAGAGCACAAAACACCCCTTCTGTACTGCACTGAGTCATGGGCCCTGTGCTGCAGTCAGTTATGCCTTCTCGAATGTTTCCATCAAGCTGCCTCCATAGCATCGTCGAATTCACAGGTAGGACCGCATCGCAAACATTGAGGGTGCGATCCTGTGGCCACGCAGCGCCGGAAAAGCAGCTCACCACGGCACGGTGTGGCCGTTGAAAGCCTTGAGACCCTGCTCCCAGGATGTACCCGGCTCATAACGCCTTGTGAGATACAATACAATCTTGCAAGATGTTGCGATGTGAATGGGTGGTATCACTTTATGGCAAATCTGCATATTGGAGCGAGGCAGTAAGTCGCACTCTAATGTGCAGATTCCCGAGGTACCTGAGCCTTTGGGATTCAACCCTTTCGCCTCGGAGACCTTGGGCGAGGCCGTTCAGCATTCAACCCCACAAATCGGAAATAGACATGGGAACGGAACTTGTGTTGCTCTCCCAAGGGATCGGAGGCCCTCAGCTGCATGCTCTTTGGGCAGAGTGGTGTGCTGGCAGTGCCACCTGGGTGCCAGCCTGGCACTGCCAAAGTGCCCAGGTAGCACTGCCAGCTGGCATGGGCACTGCCATGTTGACACTGCCAAGGTGCCAAGCTGGCATTTTTTACATGCACAATTGGGCTGTGGTTTCCCGGCTTGGGTGTTGGGGCGGGGTGGTTGTCCTCCCATATTACATTCAGAGGGAAGGGAGGTGAGGGATTGTTTCAGGGGCCTCTGAGACCGGGACATATCTGCATACTCGTTATAACTAACATCTTGTTGCTCGTTCTGATGAGTGTGCTTTACACTCAATTGGCTCTCTTTTATTCCTTAGCTCTAGAGTCGCCAGGTATCTTTATGATACCACCACGGGGTTCAAGTTCAAGTTCAGATCAATGACTCAATACACCAATTAGTAAGGTTCAAAACAAGACACGTTTATTAATACACAGTTATTTGCTACTCATGCATATACTACTAAAAGACTAAACTATTCCTACCACTAATAGGCCAATACTTACCTGGATAAGGGAACCCGCCAGATCAGGGAACAATGGCCTCTTGCTCTGTACTGGATCTGCAGGCTTCCAGCTGGTATGGACTAAGGGGTCAGGAGTGTCTATCTCGTAGCGTGCGTTGTATGACACTTGATGGTGCAGCAATTGGCCAGGCCTCTCCTCTCCTTACGGTCAAGTTCGTCGAGAGCTGCTGAGATGTTATGCTGAGGGGGCCGGCTAAGAGAGCGAACTAAACTTGGGACCTGACTTTTATAGGTCCCAGGGGCTTTGCGCCCTTTTGGACAGACCCCGAACCTACTTTCAATCGATTGGGTCTCATCCCAATCGATTGGTACGAATCCCCCAATACTGTCCCTCGATCGCAGGGCGGTTCTTCCTAACTGGTTTGTTTCCTTTTGTTTCAGACCCCGTTGGCGCCGGGAAATCTAACCTGCCATAGAATGTCCCAATTGTAGCTAATCGTTGTATCCATTGTTCCCGGGGATCGCTTCATTAATATGCAAACTGCTGGTTTCGATGCTGTCTGCTTTCTTTGCAGCCAGATTACACATGAACTTCTGCAAACTGCTTGTCTCTTTATAATTGTCCAGTTTTCCCTGCAACCTTTGCGTTCTTCCATTTTGTGTGGGGAAGTGGCCAATCCAGGTGGCTACACTCTCCAACATCAAAGCCATTCTTCTGTGAAGTCAGTTGCGTTGGACTGGGTCATGCCTTGATAGATGATAGTTGGCTTGTCCAAGATCTTGGGCTGACCACTGACAAACAGGAGAGAGGGGCTCTGTGCAAATGTTTCTAGGACTCCCTGTCGAAATTCCTCTCTGTGTGCTTCATTGGGAAATGCAGGCACTCGATTGTAATGCCTGGAGATGTGACATCAGGGAGCTCCGGACAACTTTGAGATCGAGCTAAAAAACAGCATGGATGAGAAGTGATGGTCAAATAGCCTTGAGTAGCGACTGCACCTGCTGTGGGAGAAATTGCCGATCATGGTTCGGCCTGACTATCAGCGGGACTGCAATTGTTTTTTCTTTATTTTTTCATGGAGTCCGGGTGTCACTGACCAGCAAGGTCAGCCCTAATTGCCCTTTCGCAGTTAAGAATTCATGACATTGCTGGGTGTCTAATAACTAGGAGCAGGAGTAGGCCATCTGGCCCCTCGAGCCTGCTCCGCCATTCAATTAGATCATGGCTGATCTTTTGTGGACTCAGCTCCACTTTCCGGCCCGAACACCATAACCCTTAATCCCTTTATTCTTCAAAAAACTATCTATCTTTACCTTAAAAACATGTAATGAAGGAGCCTCAACTGCTTCACTGGGTAAGGAATTCCATAGATTCACCACCCTTTGGGTGAAGAAGTTCCTCCTAAACTCAGTCCTAAATCTACTTCCCCTTATTTTGAGGCTATGTCCCCTAGTTCTGCTGTCACCCGCCAGTGGAAACAACCTGCCCGCATCTATCCTATCTATTCCCTTCATAATTTTAAATGTTTCTATAAGATCCCCCCTCATCCTTCTAAATTCCAACGAGTACAGTCCCAGTCTACTCAACCTCTCCTCATAATCCAACCCCTTCAGCTCTGGGATTAACCTAGTGAATCTCCTCTGCACACCCTCCAGCGCCAGTACGTCCTTTCTCAAGTAAGGAGACCAAAACTGAACACAATACTCCAGGTGTGGCCGCACTAACACCTTATACAATTGCAACATAACCTCCCTAGTCTTAAACTCCATCCCTCTAGCAATGAAGGACAAAATTCCATTTGCCTTCCTAATCACCTGTTGCACTTGTAAACCAACCTTCTGTGACTCATGCACTAGCACACCCAAGTCTCTCTGAACAGCGGCATGCTTTAATATTTTATTGTTTAAATAATAATCCCGTTTGCTGTTATTCCTACCAAAATGGATAACCTCACATTGGTCAACATTGTATTCCATCTGCCAGACCCAAGCCCATTCACTTAACCTATCCAAATCCCTCTGCAGACTTCCAGTATCCTCTGCACTTTTTGCTTTACCACTCTGCAAAGTTTGTCATCTGCAAACTTGGACACATTGCCCTTGGTCCCCAACTCCAAATCATCTATGTAAATTGTGAACAATTGTGGGCCCAACACGGATCCCTGAGGGACACCACTAGCTACTGATTGCCAACCAGAGAAACACCCATTTATCCCCACTCTTTGCTTTCTATTAATTAACCAATCCTCTATCCATGCGACTACTTTACACTTAATGCCATGCATCTTTATCTTATGCAGCAACCTTTTGTGTGGCACTTTGTCAAAGGCTTTCTGGAAATCCAGATATACCACATCCATCGGCTCCCCGTTATCTACTGCACTGGTAATGTCCTCAAAAAATTCCACTAAATTAGTTAGGCATGACCTGCCCTTTACGAACCCATGCTGCGTCTGCCCAATGGGACAATTTCTATCCAGATGCCTCTCTATTTCTTCCTTGATGATAGATTCCAGCATCTTCCCTACTACCGAAGTTAAGCTCACTGGCCTATAATTTCCTGCTTTCTGCCTACCTCCTTTTTTAAACAGTGGCGTCACGTTTGCTAATTTCCAATCCACCGGGACCACCCCAGAGTCTAGTGAATTTCGGTAAATTATCACTAGTGCATCTGCAATTTCCCTAGCCATCTCTTTTAGCACTCTGGGATGCATTCCATCAGGGCCAGGAGACTTGTCTACCTTTAGCCCCATTAGCTTGCCCATCACTCCCTCCTTAGTGATAACAATCCTCTCAAGGTCCTCACCTGTCATAGCCTCATTTCTATCAGTCGCTGGCATGTTATTTGTGTCTTCCACTGTGAAGACCGACCCAAAAAACCTGTTCAGTTCCTCAGCCATTTCCTCATTTCCCATTATTAAAACTCCCTTCTCATCCTCTAACGGACCAATATTTACCTTAGCCACTCTTTTTTGTCTTATATATTTGTAAAAGCTTTTACTGTCTGTTTTTATATTCTGAGCAAGTTTACTCTCATACTCTATCTTACTCTTCTTTATAGCTTTTTTAGTAGCTTTCTGTTGCCCCCTAAAGATTTCCCAGTCCTCTAATCTCCCAGCAATCTTTGCCACTTTATATGCTTTTTCCTTCAATTTGATACTCTCCCTTATTTCCTTAGATATCCACGGTCGATTTTCCCTCTTTCTTCCGTCCTTCCTTTTTGTTGGTATAAACCTTTGCTGAGCACTGTGAAAAATTGCTTGGAAGGTTCTCCACTGTTCCTCAACTGTTCCACCATAAAGTCTTAGCTCCCAGTCTACCTTAGCTAGTTCTTCTCTCATCCCCTTGTAATCTCCTTTGTTTAAACACAAAACACTAGTATTTGATTTTACTTTCTCACCTTCCATCTGTATTTTAAATTCCACCATATTGTGATCGCTCCTTCCGAGAGGATCCCTAACTATGAGATCATGAATCAATCCTGTCTCATTACACAGGACAAGATCTAGGACCGCTTGTTCCCTCGTAGGTTCCATTACATACTGTTCTAGGAAACTATCGCGGATACATTCTATAAACTCCTCCTCAAGGTTGCCTTGACCGACCTGGTTAAACCAATCGACATGTAGATTAAAATCCCCCATGATAACTGCTGTGCCATTTCTACATGCATCAGTTATTTCTTTGTTTATTGCCTGCCCCACCATATCGTTACTATTTGGTGGCCGATAGACTACTCCTATCAGCGACTTTTTCGCCTTACTATTCCTGATTTCCACCCAAATGGATTCAACCTTATCCTCCATAGCACCGATGTCATCCCTTACTATTGCCCGGATGTCATCCTTAAATAACAGAGCAACACCACCTCCCTTACAATCCACTCTGTCCTTCCGAATAGTTTGATACCCTCGGATATTTAACTCCCAGTCGTGACCATCCTTTAACCATGTTTCAGTAATGGCCACTAAATCATAGTCATTTACGATGATTTGTGCCATCAACTCATTTACTTTATTCCGAATACTACGAGCATTCAGGTAAAGTACACTTATGTTGGTTTTTTTACCTCTGTTTTGAATCTTAACATCTCCAGTTTTATTCCTTTTGTTATTACTGGGCCTATTCACTGAGCTCCCCTCAGTCACTGTACCTTGTACTGTCGCCCTTTTAGATTTTTGACTATGTCTTCTCTGCCTTGCACTTTTCCCCTTCCTTTTGCTTCTGTCCCTGTTTTACTACCTTCCAACTTCCTGCATCGGTTCCCATCCCCCTGCCACATTAGTTTAAACCCTCCCCAACAGCTCTAGAAAACACCCCCCCTAGGACACCTACGTCTGGAGGCCAGATCAGTACATTTCCTTCCCTAAAAGACATTAATGAACCAGGTGGGTTTTTACAACAATCGAATAGTGTCATGAGACTTAATTCCAATTTTTTATTGAATTCCAATTTCACCATCTGCCATGGTGAGATTTGAACCTGGATCCCAAGAGAAGTACCCTGGGTCTCTTTGTTACTAGTCCAGTGACAATGCCATGGCTATGGCCACCCCCACTCCTTCAAATTTGAGCGCAAACTTTCCTAGAGTCTTCATCTGTGAAGAAATGCCAAGAGAGAGACACGCGTATAATAACTTGTTTTGCCTCCTCCGCCACCTCCCCCCCCCCCCCAACCCTGTCTTCCTGCCTAAACAATATGTGTTATTAAGAGTTTTGTAGTTCTACCAGTATTGTTTCAGCACAGACCAGAATACATATAGCTCCTATTTTACATCATTCCACACCACATAGTACATCTACTTGCTGAGCATCACTCTCACCAGGTAACAAATGTGACACCTACTAGGTAAATATTGATATGCCTATCATCTGTTTGAGATTATACCTCTGGTAGAATTTATAGCTTTACAATAACGTGCAATGAGAGTAGAATAAACAAATACAATTTCATGCATAATATAAAATTGTTAGCTAATTAGGGCATTTGGGGCAGAATTTTTTTATCTTTTGAATTTAGAGCCGCCTCCACCCTCAAAAAACACATGACGGGTGGTCGGTAAATCCCGCCCAGAGTCTTTGACTATTTTTAAGGCAGAGCTAGATTGATGAGCAATGGAGTGAAAGGTTATCAGGGTCACCAGGAATGGACGGTTGAGGTTACAATCAGATGAGCCATGATCTAATTGAATGGCGGAGCAGGTTCAAAGGGCGACGTGGCCTATTCCTGCTCTTATTTCATATGTAATTTTGTTAGCTTTCTAGCTTTGTTCATTTGTTTTGCATACATCCATTGAAAATATTTTCTTTTCACTATTAGACAACCAGAAAAGGCAGAAAGGCCACGCCTTGTTCAGAACAACCACATCAACTCGTACAAGGGCTTCACTAAGGCAGACGTGCTTCAGAGCAGAGAGAATGCTGGGAAATTGGATGGAAAGTTTGGGTTTGAAAAACATGAAGAAATGAAGAAGGAGTGGAATGATGGAGAGAGGTATGGTTTTCAAAAGGATCCTGTAGAGATAGTGGCCAGAAAAGGAAATAAGAGCACGGTGCACGCAAGTTCTATGGAGAGCGACATGTTTACAGTCTATCGTCCTTCGTCCCATCCACATCCTACACAACGCAACGGCACAACTCAGCCTGCCACAAATGCTACTCTAGTGGACCAGAATGGTGCCAATGTTTATCAGAGGGGGTTTGTGCCCCGAGCTGGAACAGAGAAAAATGTCCAGCAGAAAAGTTCCATGGTGCAAGTGGAACACTGGGTGAAATCACACAAAGGAGACATCAAAAGGTCAGAATGCATTTTTATTAATTAATCATCTGCATTCATTATTTGAACACCAAACCATGACATAAATTAAAAGCTGTTCCAAGCTGGTTAATTGCATGGTTCTCGAGAGTTTCTATTTAATGACCATTTTTAGATTCTTAAGCTTTAAAGGTATTATTGTCACACAAAAAAAATCCTCATTGGGAATGTTTACAGTTAAGTCTACTGTCGTTTTCTGCAAAGCATTTGGAACGGATGGAAACACTGCCGTCGATTGCATTTTTAAAAAAATAGTTCTACCTTGCTGCTTTATGATTGGAAGGACTGGTTTGGTATTTTTCACAAAAAGAGATTGAATCACAGAAAATGATCCCAAAAGTAAAATAAAATTCCCATTTGACTGAATAGTCAAGGTCAACTGGGATCTGATGATAAATAGAGGCCCTGTTATGTATAATGCAAAACCCACTGGTTTTCTGTTTTCAACAATGACAGATTTGCAGAATGTGATTCCTGAAAACACATGCCAAAATCCCAAGTCATAAAAATGGAATTTGAGTTACTTGGCTGGAGTTAACTAGTGATCCTATCTGTGATGTTAAAAACGAATCTGGCTGGAAATCTCAAGGGGGTTACAGTACAGGTAGAGGTCAGGAGTGTCACTTATATAGAGAAGAATGAGGAACTGCAGCTCATAATTGATATGAGATTATTACCTTTGACTTATTGAAGATTGGTTTGTAGTGCCAGCAGCCTAATTAAATGGATTCAAATATCTTGTACTGCAGGGACACCAGGTAGAACTTGCTGGTTTAACTAGCTGCTGACATACCAACAAGTATGCTACTGGTGTAAAACCTTGTCGGCAAATTTGCCTTGATTATAGTTGGTTTGTGTGGGCTGTGTTCCCACATGTTTTGTAAAAGTGGTATCCATGCACTTCACAGGACCTTAGAATCTTACAGCATGGAAGGAGGCCATTTGGCCCCTTGTGTCGGTGCTGGCTCTTTCAAACGAGCCACACCTTAGTGCCTCTCCCCTGCCTTATCCCCATAGCCTATCAGAGTGCTATTAAGTAAGCACAACCAGTTGAATGTAGAGACACACTGTGGGTGGTTAAAGATCGATCTGATGAGGTGCTAAAAATTCAGTAGATTTTGTTAAGGTAAGTGGTGCAGTGCTAACTAGATGACGTAAATTTAAGGTGATAATCAGATGAGTAGAGAGGGGGCTAGAATCACATTTTTTAAAAACTTAACACATTTTCAGGCCTCACCAGAAGCATTGCTGGAAGGAAAATAGCCTTAAATGGGAAGTAGATAACATGAAAATAAAAAAATATGATCAGGAATTCCATCCTAAGCAGGAGTTCAACTCTTCTTAACTTCCACAACACCTCACCCCCAACTTCTCCCAAAACTGCTCTCTCTTCATGTTGACATTCTGCTCCCCAGTCCTTCCTTCCCGCCTGACTGATGCAGCCAAATTCACTTGGGTCAGATTGCAGCTGAAGCATCAAGAGTCACATGGCAATGTTGAGTGGGATAGATAGAATCTGGGACCAATACCAGGGTGGGTAGGATGAAATTTGTGGGTTGGGGATGTGGTGGTTGGCGATGGTCCAGAGAGAGATTGCCAACATGAGCTAGGATGGTGAGGCGGGGGAATAGATGAAGAAAAATGCCTTCGTAAGTTGAGGAAGGAGAGTACAGCATAAAATTCAGAAAAACGTTTGTGAGCAATGAACTTGAGGCAAAGTGTCAGCAGAAACTGGGGACAGGATCGATGAGTGCATCAAGAACATGATTGCTGCTGGACTCTTCATTATTCGAGTATGTCCAAGCTATGGGTCCTGTCATGACTGCCCGTCCACTGCCAGTTAATATTGCTGTTGTTGCTGTTTGTGGGAAATACAAGCAGCTGCAACGCCTTTGACTTTCCTCTGGACAAATTGGATGTTGCCAGATGGTCCTCTAAGCATGCTGAAACAGATTTCAGTGCTTGCATCCACATGGGCTTGTCGAGTGCACTGTTTTCCCAAATGAGGTGGTCTGTAATGCACATGTTTGTGAGGCTTCCTTTGGGGCATTCTTGTACAAGACCATCAGACATAGGAGCAGAATTAGACCACTCGGCAGTCTGCTCCGCCATTCAATCATGACTGATATTTTTCTAATCCCCATTCTCCTGCCTTCTCCCCATAACCCCTGATCCCCTTATTAATCAAGAACCTATCTATCTCTTGTCTTCTGCGCTGACCAGCTTGATTGTTAACTTAATGCAGATGGTGCATTTGTCAGCATGTATTGTGGGGAGGCAAGTTAGGAGAGTGAATGTAGCAAAGTTATATGTGTATAACTTGCTGTAACAAACAGTGAGCCTACCGCACCTCATTGCCTTTCAAATAGATTTTCCTACCTCCAACTGTGGGCTGTTCGTTGCTAAGAGACCATTTTACAGAGATATTAGTTGGAATATTGTATTACTTAGAATCAATGTGATATGAAAATGGCAAATGGCTTTGTGAAATAATGATTGAATGGGTGTTATTTTATAAGCAATAAATGACAATAAGAATAATTCACAGTCATTTATTATGTCTAATATAGTCACCTGTGATATATATTATGTCCACATATGATCCGCAGTTCCTGCAAAATAATTTCAGGTAACTGTGTTCTACATTATCGAAGTGCAGCCATTGCCTCAGTTGGGTGCTTTTAATAATTCTCTTGCCAGTCATATCATTTTAGTTCCATTTGGCAATATTCAGAAAAGTCTACCCATAAAAATTTGCTTTGCCATGAGAGGTTTTAGCTATTCCTTCCTTTATTTAACTGTAATAGCTAGTTATGTGCATAACACTATTAATCCTGTCAATGCCCTTGGAACATCTTTGCACTCTAGTATTCCCAAACAAATGAGTTCATTAAATAATTTCATATCCATAACTATTTAGTTTTTCATATAAATTGTGCATCATTTTAGTCGCAAGTTGTTTGAAGCACTCAGAAATTCTACTGTTCCTGGGCTTAATTTTGTGAAGTAAAACAATCTGTCCTTAAGCTTTGCACGAGTTAAACTTATCTCTTATGTAGGGACCGTTTGCCTTTGTGTTGAATGGAGAATAATTTTGCAGGCCAAGGCCCTGCTTTCCACCACCCCCAGTTCTTTATAGGGAAGTAATTGGCCTCTGCTTCATAGTTTTCCTGAGGGTTCAACTAAGACTAAACCTTCAGACCATTGACTTCAGTCCCAAAGTGCACTTAAAAATATTCTGCGCTTTTAAGGTGTCCGATTCTTAGTCGTCTTAGAACCTGCAAAGTAATGAGGCTTATCTTGGTGTACTGACCTCTGACAGTGCTGAAGACTGCTGCAGATTTGATATTCTTATCTTTTACTGAGTGCCTAAATTTTAGAATTGCCTTACAGATGTCCGGCTAGAACCATTAAGCAGTCGGTCATGCTGAATCCCTCCCATTCTTTTTTTAAAAATAATTTTAATTGAAATTTTTACAAAATATAAACATCTCAACTCTATTAACAAAACAACCACGGTAACACCCCAAAAAGGAACCCCCCCCCCCCGGCGGTTGCTGCTGCTGCCGCCGGCCTATTTCCCTACTGTTCCGCCAGGAAGTCCAGGAAAGGCTGCCAACGTCTAAAGAACCCTTGTACTGATCCCCTCAGGGCACATGTCACCTTCTCCAATTTAATGAACCCCGCCATATCATTGATCCAGGCCTCCACGCTTGGGGGCCTCGCATCCTTACATTGGAGCAAGATCCTCCGCCGGGCTACTAGGGACGCAAAGGCTAGAACACCGGCCTCTTTCGCCTCCTGCACTCCCGGCTCCACTGCAACCCCAAAATTGCGAGTCCCCAGCCTGGCTTGACCCTGGATCCCACCACCCTTGACACCGTCCTTGCTACACCCTTCCAAAACTCCCCCAGTGCTGGGCACGCCCAAAACATATGGCCGTGGTCCACTGGGCTCCCAGAGCACCTCGCACACCTGTCTTCGCCCCCGAAAAACCTACTCATCCTCGTCCCAGTCACGTGGGCCCTATGCAGCACCTTGAACTGTATGAGGCTAAGCCTCGCACAGGAAGAGGAAGAATTCACTCTCTCCAGGGCGTCCGCCCACGTCCCCTCCTCAATCTCCTCACCCAGCTCCTCTTCCCATTTACCCTTCAGTTCCTCCACCGAGGCCTCGTCTACCTCCTGCAACACCCGGTATATGTCCGAAATCCTCCCTCCTCCAACCCACACCCCCGAGAGCACCCTATCCCGCAACCCTCGTGGGGGCAGCAAGGGGAACCCCTCCACCTGCTGCCTGGCAAACGCCCTCACCTGCATGTACCTAAACATGTTCCCTGGGGGAACCCAAACGTCCCCTCTAACTCACCCAAGCTCGCGAACCTCCCCTCCACAAACAGGTCCCTCAACCTCCTAACCCCCACCCTGTGCCAGACCAGAAATCCGCCATCAATGCTCCCTGGGACAAACCGATGGTTCCCCCGTATCGGGGCCTCCATCGAGCCACCCACTTCTCCCCTGTGCCGTCTCCATTTCCCCCAAATTTTGAGGGTAGCCGCCACCACCGGGCTCGTGGTATACCTCATTGGAGGGAGAGGCAACGGCGCCGTTACCAACGCCTCCAGGCTCGTGCCCACACATGACGTCGCCTCCATCCTCTTCCATGCTGTCCCTTCCTCGTCCATTACCCACTTACGCACCAGAACTGCGTTGGCAGCCCAATAGTACCCACAGAGGTTGGGCAACGCCCGGAGTCACATGCGCCCACATAAATCCCATGATACTCCTGTTGACCCTCCTAAAAAAGGCCTTCGGGATAAGGATGGGGAGGCACTGGAACAGGAACAAAAACCTCGGGAGCACCGTCATCTTAACGGACTGCACCCTCCCCGCCAGTGACAGCAGTAACATATCCCACCTCTTAAACTCCTCCTCCAGGATCCCTCCCATTCTGTGCTGTGGGCAAACCATTGGTTAGATTATAAGACAAGCCAAAGATTTTCTTATCTAAAAAGAGGAAAGAGCTTTATTTAATGTTAAAATGTATTTTCTCATGATTTTCACCATGATGGGACAGTATATTCTGGGCTGAACGGAAGTCAATATTCAAGGAGTTTGTGAATACATTTTCTGAAAGTCGGATTTGGTTCCACATTATTTTCCATGCTATTTGTTTTCCTTTTAATAGTTTAGACCAAAGATTTCAGGTATTTTACTCATTTCTATTTTGCTATTTGTTTTGGAGAGTGAAGAAGGTAATGGGCGCGATTTAAGCCAGGAACTGTGCAGGCCAATTAGATTGCAGGAGAGGCCCAAAACGGGAACCACTCGGGGCGCCCGGCAGTTTACGATCTAAGTGGACTGCTCTCCATGACTGGATCCAGATCCCATCTAGATGCGGCAAAAACCAATTTAGGCACAACCAAGAGCTGTGGCCTGAGGGGGGCTACGTCATGAACAGAGGAATGAGAGAATATATGACGGATTGGGGGGGGTGGTTGTGATAAACAAGTGTGAAGGAACCTCTGGAATGTTTGGGGGGGGGTGTGTGAAGGGTGGGGTTCTTGAACGAGGGGACAGTGGGGAGGGTCTCAAAAGGGGACGTGGGAAGGCCAGTAAAGGGGGTCCCTCAGCGACCCTGTTGCGGGGAGCCCTCACTTGGGGGGGGGGGAGATTTGGGGTAATGCCCATGTGTGTGCGGGGTGACATTGCCCGTGTTGGTGGGTGTGGGGGTCCCTCAGGCTCACGTAGCGATCCGGGCCCGATTTCCGAAGAACCGGTTTGGCTAGCGGGTTCAGTTCCTCAGTGATGAAAAACTCCTCAGGGTCCACTAAAGTGACTAACTGGGGTTAGATAGCAGTGGGGAACCTGCTGACAGAGCTGGGGAGAAACTCCCAGCTAAACCCGCCTGGAATGACACTTCAAAACATTTCCGTTAGATCGAGCCCTATATGGGAGTTTCATTGATGGCAACCATGAAGTTGTGTGAATCACTGCACTCAACTGGATAGCCTTCATTATTTTTTAAATTCATTTATCCAGCATTTATTCCCCATCCTTTACCAGCACTGATGGTGGACCTTCTTGAACACATGTAGTCTCCGAGGCTAAGGTACTCGTGCAATGCTGTTGGATAAGAATTTTGCTCCTGTGCAGATGAAAGAGCGGCAAATAATTTCCCATTTAGAGCGGTGCTTGACTTGAGTAAAATGTGGAGATTGTGGGGTTTCCATATGTTTTTTGCCCTTGCCCTTCAGATCACCGGTTTGGAGGGTGCTGTTGAAGAAGCTTGGGTGAGTTGCTACAGTGCATTTTGTGGATGGTAAACACTGCGGTGGGAGCGTCCTGATGGAGTGAGTGGAGGAAAGCAAAAACAGTAATATTACTACTTTGGAAGTAATTATTTCAGTAAAATTGAAAATAAATTGAAAGTTTAGGAGGCTTTTTAAAAAAATTTCTGCCAAATGGAAATTGACCAAATTCTTTGCTGTGTGTTAGATTTGGAAAGCTCTGATTCGTTTGTAAGTCGACTGCAGGACAGCATAATCTAGCCATGCTGACTGAACTTGCACTGACTCTGAAGTCAAGCGAAAGTGTGTTTGATGAATTGCCATGTTGAAGTTTGCTGAACATTACAAACCATATTTAAGGATGGTGAATGTGATACTGATCAAGTGGACTGCCTTGTCTTTCTTGTGTTGAGCTGTTTGAGGTTTATTGGAGCTGCATATATTCAGGAAAGTGGAGAGTATTCCATCACACTCCTGCCTTGCATAAGGCTTCAGAGATTCCAAAGGTGGGCCACTTGCTCCAGAAAACCGAGTCTCGATGTTCTGGCTACAGTATTTACACAGTTTGGTCCAGTTAAGTTTCCGATCACTGGTGACCCCCAGAATATTGATGCCAGGTTGTTGAGAGAGGTTGTTAGACTATTAATTGTTGCAGAATTCCGCTCCCTTTTCACCAACTCCATCCCTCTACCTGGCAACTGTCTTTGCACACCACCTTGGTGCTTATTTCCATGGTTGTAACATCACTCCATTCCATTCTTCTGCTGTTCTGCTTAAAAACTTCATCCAGGCCTTTTTTTTACCTTCAGGCTTTCCTGGTCTACCTCCACATTTTATCCTCCCTAAATCTGAGACCATCCGAAACTGCTGCCAATGTTCTAATTTGCACCAAATTCCATTTTACGCATCACCTCTGTGCAACATTTCCATTTTAAAATTCATATCCTTGTTTTCAAATCCCTCTATGGCCGATCCCCTCGCTATCTCTATCTCCTCCAGTTTCCCAGATAGCTGCACTCCTCTAATTCCAGCCTCTTGAATACTCCTGATATTAAACCCTTCACTGTTACATAGTTTACATAGAACATACAGTGCAGAAGGAGGCCATTCGGCCCATCGAGTCTGCACCAAACCACTTAAGCACTTACTTCCACCCTATCCCCATAACCCAATAACCCCTCCTAACCTTTTTGGTCACTAAGGGGCAATTTATAATGGCCAATTCACCTAACCTGCATATCTTTAGACTGTGGGAGGAAACTGGAGCACCCGGAGGAAACCCCCACAGACATGGGGAGAACGTGCAGACTCCGCACAGACAGTGACCCAGCGGGGAATTGAACCTGGGACCATGGCGGTGTGACGCCACAGTGCTATCCACTTGTGCTACCGTGTTGCCCAATAGCTGCCCACTATTGGTAGTGCCAAGGTCCTAAGCTCTGGAATACACTTATTACACCTCTTCAACAGCCCACCTCGCTTTCTTACTTGAAGGCATTTCTTAAAATCTACCCCTTTGACAAAACTTTTAATCATCCATCCTAATATCACGTTGTGTGGCTCAGTGTCCTATTTTATTTTATGATGCCCCTGTGAAGGGCCTTGGGGACATATTATTATGTTGAAGGTGCTACATCAGTAAAAGTTGTTGTTGGAGGTTGTCCTTAGTGTGAAGATCAAGACTTCCACAGGATTGTGCAGTGGATACCTACCAGTACAATCATGTACCTGTGACAGATAGATTGCAGAGGACAAGGTGAAGTAGGTATTTCACTCAAGTTTCTTCTTTCATTTGGCTTCTGCAAGCCCAGTCTGGCTGATATTTCCTTCAGGACTCTCTGCTGCTTTGGCCAGTGACAGCCTGACTGAGCCTCTCTTGGTGATGGATAATGAAATCCCCTACCGTCAGTGCAACTCTGCACAAGACTCCACTCCATTTACATGCAAGTTGCCTGTGTCTATCAAAACAGCTCAATGTAAATAACACTCACTTCTCAGCCAGGACTCCTGGAATCTTCATTTGAAGGCAAATCACCGTGCTGTAATTATGTAACATGAAAAAGAAACTATAAAAATTATTGCTTGAAAATTTATGTTGGGCTGTAAAATCCCAATGCCTGACACCAGTGCACTGATCCAGAACAGCAACAGAGTGTGAATACAGATAGGGTACTGCAATCAGCAAGATCATTACTGAATGCTATGAAATTTAAGTTGCCAAAGCCCCAGAGGACCATAGGCTGTTTTCCCCTTTTCAGAGAGAGCTGATTTAACCTGAGGGTCACCAGACCTCGGGTGAGAGACAAAGTTGAGAAGGCGGGGTCTTGCTGGATAACCTCAGCTGGTACGGAAACTGAACCCGCACTGTTGTCGTTGCTCCGCATCATGAACCAGCCGGCCAGCCAATTGAGCTAAACGGGCCCCCCAAAGCTGAATATTAATACAGTGGGTTGAATGAACGAGTTTGACTCAGCGATGAGCATATTCCTGACCCGACATCAGTCTCCCTGCTATGTCCAGATCTATTTACATAAAATTGCACCCACCATTTCAAATGCTTGGGCAAATTAGGGGTCACCTTTAATTTAATATAACGTAGTCTGCAAGATCAGCATAACAGTCTGTTCCACTATTCATAATTTCTCTCTCCAAAGAGACCAGCTTATGAGAAAGGAGGTATAACCAAGATTCAAATAAGATAAAGTGAAGCCAGAATATCTTCGATTCTTGGAAGCAGATTGGGGCAATATGCCAGGTACTTGTCCTTTAAAAGCTGCAGCTGTGCACTATTTTCTACCTAAGTAATTCCCACAAACAAGTCCAATTCAAGCTGGGAACTTGTTCTGAATAATTAATGAGGCTAACCGTGGGAAATTCCAAATATCAGCCAAACGTAATTTTAGTGCTCATTCCACTTGCTGTTCTGGTGTCCCATTGCTTTAATGCTGTGGCCACAAATATTGATTCTCAATGTGATTCTCTGTCTTGTCCTTGAGAAAGGGTCAATCTCAAGCATTGAAAAGATGTGCAGGTTAGGTGGATTGGCCATGATAAATTGCCCTTAGCGTCCAAAATTGCCCTTAATGTTGGGTGGGGTTACTGGGTTATGGGGATAGGGTGGAGGTGTTGACCTTGGGTAGGGTGCTCTTTCCAAGAGCAGACTCGATGGGCTGAATGGCCTCCTTCTGCACTGTAAATTCTATGATAAATCAACCTAGAACGTCATTGGGAGGAATGAAGTGTTGCAATGGTCCTAGTGTCCACAACACTGTACTTCAGCAGGAGGCAACAACTTGAGCTGGAGGGAAAAATTAGCAAATAATGTATTTTAAAGAATAATGTTTCTGGTTGATACACTGAATGGGAGAAAGACTCACATTTCTTGTCATTTGTCTCTGAAATGTGCCAGTGCTTCACTGACATTGATACATTCTGAAGTGCTTTATTTTTTATTATGTAGATATGCATAGCAGTTATTTGTCTTGGACCACAAGATTTCACATCCACCATTGAGACTGAATGGGCAGTTAATGTATTTTCAATGATTTACAGGGAGAACTGTTGATCAGGTTACTGGAAGAACTCACTGCACTTCAGATTGTAAGTTCTCTGCACTTCAAGAGAGCTGTGGAAAAGGCAGGTAGAACTTGGTGTAGTGCATAATCTGCAGGGTATGAGACCTTTGACAGTGCAACACTGCTCCAGTGCTATGCTGGAATATCATCCAAGATCATGTGTTATGATGCTGGATTGGGGCTTAATGGAGTCCTAGTTAATTGTGTAGAATTTGCAGGCGCGAATATCAGATGGTTAGTTCTGGATGTTTTGTCTCTGGGTGTTATGTGGTGTCCAAAGTAGTGTCTGCTGGGTGAGTTACATAGAGACAACATTGGTGAGCACATTAGGATGCATGCAGTCAACTGCTGCCAGAGGTGCATAGGAGCAGGAAGATCATTCTGTGCAATGCTGATTTCATACGATGCATGTCATTTTGGAGCTCACCCTCTGTCAGTCCTCTCTCTTAAACGTATGTAGCTAAACATCCATTCAGCATCAGGAAATAACCACCACCAACCATTTAAGGGCTCATCAACTACTTGTAGTTTAATTCTTGATTGATTCTTCTGGCCATTGTTTTGATTTAACAATTGCTTGAGAATGAAGTAGCAGGTGCTAAAATGTTTTTGCTGGCTGTAAGGCTTCTACGCAAACCAGTTTACCCAGAAAAACAAAATACTGCAAATGCTGGAAATCTGAAATAAAATCAGAAAAAAATGGATAATCTCTGGTCTGCCAGTTTCTATGCAGAGAGAGAAACATAGTTCATGTTTCGCATCCATATGACCCATCTACAGAACCCCCAGACATGTGTGCACGTGCATGATTTGAAGAATGAACAGAGGCTATAGAGAGCAGGACAAGCTGCTGGAAGAGAGAGAAAAGCTATTTTTTGGGAACCATATTTCCCAAGGGTACACAAGAAGAAGGTCCGTTTGGCTCCTTCTAGGCTTGAAATTGAGATATTGTTCGTCCATTGTTGGATGAGAGAGCTCACTGTCAACCTCAATTTAGTTCAGTTCATAGATTTCATAGAATTTACAGTGCAGAAGGAGGACATTCGGCCCAACGAGTCTGCACTGGCTCTTGGAAAGAACGCCCTACCCAACCCCACACCTCCACCCTATCCCCATAACCCAGTAACCCCACCCAACACTAAGGGCAATTTTGGACACTAAGGGCAATTTAACATGGCCAATTCACCTAACCTGCACATCTTTGGACTGTGAGAGGAGTCCGGAGCACCTGGAGACACCCACGTACACACGGGGAGAACGTGCAGACTCCGCACAGATAGTGACCCAAGCTGGGAATTGAACCTGGGACCCTGGAGCTGTGAAGCAATTGTGCTAACCACTATGCTACCGTGCTGCCCAAAGTTGATGTTCATTCTCTCTTGCCATAGAGTAGGAGGCAAATTGAGAACATGACTTTTGCAGGATTGTAAGCGTCCCCATGGTGCAGGCTACCATTGACTGCATGTCAACCCTGCTCTATAGAGGAACCAAAAGGGATTGCAGCCCTTTGAATGTCTGCCTGATGTGTATGATCATAGGCAGGGAGAATTATGCAGTCATGGTGGTTTCAACCTGTGACCATTCATTGTGCCAGCTGCACTGACCCATTAGGGTAAATGGGTGGCTGCAAGGTGATGAGGGCCACCCCACTGACTACATTACTGATGACCCAATTTGCACAGCATAGAAACTAGGTGCAGGAGTAGGCCATTCAGCCCTTCGATCCTGCACCACCATTAAATATGATCATGGCAGATTATGCAAATTCAGTATCCCACTCCCGCTTTCTCTCCATACCCCTTGATCCCTTTAGCTGCAAGGACCACATCCAGCTCCCTCTTGAATAAACCCAACAAACTGGCCCCAACAGCTTTCTGTGGTAGAAAATTCCACAAGTTCACATCATCTCAGACCTGAATGGCTTACCCCTAATTCTTGAGGCTGTGACTCCTAGTTCTGGACATCGGGATAATTCTTCCCGCATCTAGCATGTCCAGTCCCATCAGGATTTTATATGTTTCTATGAGATCCCATCTAATTCTTCTAAACTCCAGTGAGTACAAGCCCAGTCAATCCGGTCTGTCTTCATATGCCATCCTGGGAATTATTCTGGTGAACCTTCGCTGGACACCCTCAATAACAAGAATGTCCTTACTCAAACTAGGAGACCAAAACTACACACAATACTCAAAGGCGGCACGGTAGCACAGTGGTTAGTACAGTTGCTTCACAGCTCCAGGGGCTGGTTTAGCACAGGGTTAAATCGCTGGCTTTGAAAGCAGACCAAGGCAGGCCAGCAGCACAGTTCAATACTTCCTCTTACCTCCCCCTGGACCATGACCAGACCACTGAACATCAAACCATTATCTCCAACACCGTTAGTGACCTCATTTCCTCCGGATGCCTTCCCCCTACGGCTTCCAACCTCATAGTCCCCCAACCCCGGACAGCCCGCTTTTACCTACTTCCCAAAATCCACAAAAGGACTGTCCCGGCAGGCCCATTGTGTCAGCATGCTCCTGCCTCACCGAACTTATTTCCTCTTATCTTGACTCCATCCTCACTCCTTTGGTACATTCCCTCCCCACCTACATCCGGGATTCCTCTGATGCCCTGCGTCATATTGACAGCTTCCAGTTTGCGGGCCATTCTATTCACCATGGATGTGCAATCCCTCTACACCTCCATCCCACACCAGGATGGCCTGAGAGTTCTTCGCTCCTTTCTCAAAAAGAGACCCAGACAGTTCCCATCCACCATCACTCTCCTCCGCCTGGCTGAACTCGTTATATCTCTCAACATCTTCTCCTTTAACTCATCTCACTTTCTCCAAATCAAAAGTGTAGCAATGGGTACCTGCATGGGTCCTAGCTACGCTTGCCTTTTTATGGGGTATGTGGAACATTCCTTGTTCCAGGCCTATCCGGGCCCCCTGCCACAACTCCTTTACCAATACATTGATGACTATTTTGGTGCCACGTCATGCTCTCGCCCGGACCTGGAAAAATTTATCAACTTGTCTTCAAGTTTCCACCCTCTATCACTTTCACCTGGTCCATCTCAGACACTTTCCTTCTCTTCCTTGATCTTTCTGTCTCCATTTCCGGCAATAGACTATCCACTAATATCCACTACAAGCCCACTGACTCCCACAGCTATCTGGACTACAGCTCTTCCATCCCTTTCTCTCAACTCCTTCGCCTCCGTCGCATTTGTTCCGACGATTCCACTTTCCAAACTGGTGCTTCGAAAATGTGTTCCCTTCTTCCTCGACCGTGATTTCCCACCTACAGTTGTGGACAGGGCCCTCAACAGTGTGCAGTCCATCTCCTGTGCCACTACCCTCGCCCCCTCCACTCCCTCCCAGAACAAGGATAGAGTCCCCCTCGTTCTCCCATTTCATCCCACCAGCCTCCGTATACAAAGCATAATCCTCCGCCATTTTTGCCAACTCCAGCGTGATGCCACCACCAAACACATCTTCCCTTCACTCCCTCTGTCAGCATTCCGCAGAGACCGTTCCCTCCGAGACAATCTAGTCCACTCCTCCACCATACCCAGTACCTCTCCCATCACTCATGGCACCTTCCCATGCAATCGCAGAAGGTGTAACACCTGCCCCTTTACCTCTTCCATACTTAACATCCCAGACCCAAAACACTCATTCCAGGTTAAGCAGCGTTTCACTTGCACCGCTTTCAATCTGGTCTATTGCATTCGCTGCTCCCAATGTGGTCTCCTCTATATCGGAGAGACCAAACGCAGATTGGGTGGTAGCTTTACTGAGCATCTTCGGTCTGTGCGCATTCAGGATCCTGACCTCCCTGTTGCTTGCCATTTTAACAAAAGACCCTGCTCCTATGCCCACATGTCTGTTCTTGGCCTGCTGCAATGTTCCAGTGAAGCGCAATGCAAACTGGAGGAACAACATCTCATCTTCCGGTTAGGCACACTACAGCCTTCCGGCCTGAACATCGAATTCAACAACTTCAGATGATCAGCCCCACCTCGACCCATTTGTTTTCATTTCATTTTAACTGTCTTTTACCATTTCTTTCTTTCTTAATAGACATTTAATTTCTCCCCCCCCCAATCTTATCCACCTTTCCTGCACCTTTCTCCTCTTTGCTACCCCCTTCCCCTCCCCCACACCCACAGTTCATCCTCTGATGTTAGTTTCCCTGCTGCTTGACCTATCACATTTTTTGTCCTCTCTGGGGACTGCCATTAACACTCTTTCCCCTTGGTATCTGTGGCCATTTGCACCCAGTTTCCCTGGGTTTCTGTGGCTATGACTCATCTTTCATTCTCACTCCACAGTATAAATATTTCCTACTTTCTCTGTCTGTTAGCTTTGACAAAGAGTCATCGGACTCGAAACGTTAGCTCTTTTCTCTACCCACAGATGCTCCCAGACTTGCTGAGATTTTCCAGCATTTTCCCCTTCAGCACAGTTCAATTCCCGTACCAGCCTCCCCGAACAGGCGCTGGAATGTGGCAACTAGGGGCTTTTCGCAGTAACTTCATTTGACGCCTATTTGTGACAATAAGCGATTTTCATTTCATTTCATTTCAGGGTTCCAGGTTTAATTCCCGTCTTGGGTCACTGTCTGTGCGGAGTCTGCATGTTCTCCCCTTGTCTGCGTGAGTTTCCTCCAGGTGCTCCGGTTTCCTCCCACAAGTCCCGTAAGACATGCTGTTAGGTGAATGGACATTCTGAATTCTCCCTCAGTGTACCTGAACAGACGCCGGAGTGTGGCAACTGGGGGATTTTCACAGTAACTTCATTGCAGAGTTACTGTAAGCCCACTTGTTAAACTAATAAAGATTATTATTATTACTGTTTGCCGTGCCATAACACTACACTGTCCTGGAAGAGCCCCACAGAATGGGTGTTGAGGACATATTGGTGCACTGCATGCCGCACAATCTCCTAATTGTGAGGGTGTAATCTTGACCCTAGTTATGCAGCAAGCAGCTTAGTAGTAGAAGCATGACGAGGAGGAGCAGGAACATTAGAAGGAAGAAAAGAAGGAATGTAGGCTGTCCCTTCATAGCCGGATTGACCGTCATGAAGTGTTATCCGAATACGATAGCAATAACTGCAGATGCAATTCCCCATTCAACAACAGTCTTGCACCTTACCTTCACTGGATATCTTGTGTTCACATGGCAATGGAGATAAAAAAAGCCACAACAAAATAAAATATTCATAAAATTTGTAAATCAAATCATTCCGTATTTCATACAAACTAAACCCTTGTGCATTCCTTTGGTGCCCATTTTCTGTGTGCCTTTTTATGTCCTGGTGCTCCAGTGTAGTCCTACCCCAGCGGCTGGAGCCAGGCTGGTGGAAGGCTGCTGACTGCTGATGTGCACTGAGAGAGATGAGGTGGCTTTGCAGGATGGCCTCGTGCAGCTCTGGCCTAGATGTCCAAGATCTATGCTGCACCATTCAGCATGGGTGCCTGATAGGCAGTTGTGTCAAAGGACAAAAGTAAATGAGCACGAGTAATACAGCATTATCACTATTGTGACTTGGTTTAGGTGCAGGTTGTTGGTATGGGTGCAGGAAACTGATTGGAGGGATTCAAATAGGAAGTTACCAGGGATGTGGATACATATTTAAGAGGCAACAAGAGGGGGGTTGGTTGGTTGGTTACGAGGTGGGAGGGGGAGGTTGACGATGAGGTGGGTGGAGGGTGGTGACGGCGAGGGTGGCGACGGTGAAGGTGGCGACAGGGTGGAAGGGCGAGGGTGGCAACAAGGTGGGGGGGGAGAGGCTGGCGATGCGTGAGGAGGAGAGGGGGGGCTGGCAATGAGGCAGTATTTTAAATGGACAGTAGTTCTGGCTTTGGACAGGGGACCATATTTGATTAGAAGGAATCATTTACGGGGCAGTGATGGGAGGATGAATGCTTTCCTCCTGAGAGAGAGCAACACTTTTCTGCCTCGTGGAGCCACTGCCACTTCTCCAGGATGTCGTCTCAGCCATCTGATTATTTCTATTTGAAGACCAGTTACAGGACAGCTGTGACCCCCTGCAAGCCCCCTTTGCACACTGCAATCCAAAACCATGATGCCTGCAGTTTGAGCTTGCGTGGCAGTAAGCTGACTTTACCTGACAACAATCTATACTTCCACTGCAGTACCAGGTGTTGTGTGGCTATTGCTCAAGCTGCAATGAAAGCTCCAACAATGAAGCTAGGTTCTCTGAGTTTGACTCCTGGCATTTCCCTGCACTGCTATCTACTCCCATTGCTTTCTGAACATGGACTTGAAATGAAATGAAATGAAAATCGCTTATTGTCACGAGTAGGCTTCAATGAAGTTACTGTGAAAAGCCCCTAGTCGCCACATTCCGGCGCCTGTCCGGGGAGGCTGGTACGGGAATCGAACCGTGCTGCTGGCCTGTTTGGTCTGCTTTATAAGCCAGCGATTTAGCCTTGTGAGCTAAACCAGCCCCGACTTGGAAGGTGTCCTGGCCCCAAGCAGAAACAGGGCAACTCTCTGACTTTCTCCCTCCTCCACCATGGCTTCCCCGGTGTGAACATCTTGGAGAAGCACTCTCTCAGGTTGTGCCATTCTTCTGCTTTTTCCAAGTTAGATTCAGCTGCCATAGGACTGCCACCACCTGCTCCAGCCACAATCCTTCTCCCCTTTAAGAAGTGCAGGCTAGCTTTAAGCAGTGCAGGCTTTAAATAGAACTGGCCTTTTTATGATACTGACCCCCTGCTACACCATCCAGCCAAACAACAGCAAGACTAATACTGACTGAACATTGATTTTATTTAAAGCAGCAGGTAACATGATTTTATTTAAAGCAGCAGGTCACACTGCAGTCAACAGGCACGGATTAACTGCAATCTCCAAGCCTGGTTTTGGGGAGAATTGACCTTAAGCCCCTTGATGTCAGTACCTGAATGTATGTTGCAGATGATGCTTGCGATTACATTCAGTTCTATTACTTGGAACCTGCTCAGTACATTTCTTCTGACTTTTCTATTAGTATGCTCTGAATGTTTAATGTTTACACATTACTGCTGAGCTATGCTTCATTGTTTATTGACATCTACTTTACTCCTGTTGCTTCTGGTCCTTTCATTAAAAATTTTAATAGAATTCTAATGCTCAGTGCTGGCTTGTTTTATACTTGTTTAATATTAAACGCAGAGTAGTAATGGTTGCTCTGGTTGAGTTTGAATGACTATAGCTGTGCTGTAAATTGGTTCTGACATGATACAAATCCTATCTAAATACAGGCATTGCTTTCTCAAGGAATCAACAGTTATATAGGTTAAACAGAAGAGATGGGTTATGCTTAATCTTCTAAACAGTGGCTCTGTTTGACTAACACTATTCTAATATTCTATTATTGCTAATTAGTTATTCATTGAAAGCAGTGGTATGCTAACTGGCATAAAATTGGTTCATGCAATTCTTCCCCTTATAGTGGCCAGAATGGTTTCTTTCCTCCTGAAGTATACTTTGGGGATATTCACACAGTACAGACTGACATTTAAAATGTGTGGGTCTGACATTTTTTTTGTATTTGATGGGTTTTGGAAAGAATTATTGTTGCACTACATTGATTTTATAGAAATATATAATTATTTTTAGACAGTTTGAGAGTAACGAGTGCACAATGCAATTTCATCAGGATTGTTGGTGGAGGGACTGGATGAGATCATTGTATTCATTGAAGCCAAAAGTATAAAGGATTACATAGTCCATTCAGCCCCATCCGTCCATGCCAGTATTTATGGTCCACTCAAGCCTCCTCCCACCTGTCCTCATCTAAATCTATCATCATAATCATCCATTCCCTTCTCCCTCATACACTGGTCTAGCTTCCCTTTAAATGCATCTATACTATTAGCTTTAATCAGCTCTGCAGTAGTGAGTTCCACATTCTTATAACAGGGTATCCACAGGGATCAGTGTTTGGACCCCAGATATTCATAAAATATATCAATGATTTGGATGAGGGAGTCAAATGTAAGATTTCCAAGTTTGCTGACGACACAAGACGAGGTGGAATTGTGAGGAGAAAGTCGAGAGGTTTCAAGACGCTTTAGGCAAGTTGAGTGAGAGAACAAATACCTGGCAGTTGCAGTATAGCATGGACAAGTGTAAAGTTATCCACTTCAGTAAGAAAAACGAATGGCAGAGTATTATTTAAATGGTGATAGAATGGCAAATGTTGATGTACTTAGAGACCTGGGTGGCCTTGTATGCTAGTCATTGAAAGCAAGCATGCAAATATAGCAAGCATTTAGGAGGGCATGTTGACCTTTCTTGCAAGAGGATTCAAGTGTTCAAGTACAGGAGCAGGGATGTCTTGCTTCAGCTGTACAGGGCCTCGACGAGACCATGCCTGGATTATTGTGTGCAGTTTTGGTCTCCTTATCCAGGAAAGGATGTACTTGCCATAGCGAGAGTGAAGCAGGAAGTGCCTTAGAGGGACGTTCACCAGGCTGATTCCTGGAATGGCAGGATTGTCATCTGAGGAGAAATTGGGTCAACCAGGCTTGTATTCACTGGAATTTAGAAGAGTGAGAAGGGATCTCATTAAAACATATAAAATTCAGGCAGGACTGAACAGACTGGATGCAGAGATGTTGCTTTCTCTGGTTGGGGTGTCTAGAACATAGATAGAGAAATACAGCACAGAACAGGCCCTTCGGCCCACGATGTTGCGCCGAACTTTTGTCCTAGGTTAATCATAGAATTTTGGACACTTTTTCATGGCCAATCCACCCAACCTGCACATCTTTGGACTGTGGGAGGAAACCCACACAGTCACGGGGAGGATGTGCAGACTCCACACAGACAGTGACCCAAGTCGAAATCGAACTTGGGACCCTGGAGCTGTGAAGCAATTGTGCTATCCACAATGCTACCGTGCTGCCCTTAAGAAGTTAACCTACTCTCCATTATTCTACCCTAATCCATGTACCTATCCAATAGCCGCTTGAAGGTCCCTAACGTTTCTGACTCAACTACTTCTACAGGCAGTGCATTCCATGCCCCCACTACTCTCTGGGTAAAGAACCTACCTCTGACATCCCCTCTATATCTTCCACCATTTATCTTAAATTTATGTCCCCTTGTAATGGTGTGTTCCATCTGGGGAAAAAGTCTGACTGTCTACTCTATCTATTCCCCTAATCATTTTATAAACCTCTATCAAATTGCCCCTCATCCTTCTCCGTTCTAATGAGAAAAGGCCTAGCACCCTCAACCTTTCCTCGTATGACCTACTCTCCATTCCAGGCAACATCCTGGTAAATCTCCTTTGCACCTTTTCCAAAGCTTCCACATCTATCCTAAAATGAGGCGACCAGAACTGCACACAGTACTCCAAATGTGGCCTGACCAATGTTTTGTACAGCTGCATTATCACCTCACGGCTCTTAAATTCAATCCCTCTGCTAATGAACGCTAGCACACCATAGGCCTTCTTCACAGCTCTATCCACTTGAGTGGCAACTTTCAAAGATCTATGAACATAGACCCCAAGATCTCTCTGCTCCTCCACATTGCCAAGAACCCTACCGTTAACCCTGTATTCCGCATTCATATTTGTCCTTCCAAAATGGACAACCTCACACTTGTCAGGGTTAAACTCCATCTGCCACTTCTCAGCCCAGCTCTGCATTCTATCTATATCTCTTTGAAGCCGACAACAGCCCTCCTCACTATCCACAACTCCACCAACCTTCGTATCATCTGCAAATTTACTGACCCACCCTTCAACTCCCTCATCTAAGTCGTTAATGAAAATCATAAACAGCAGAGGACCCAGAACTGATCCCTGCGGTACACCACTGATAACTGGGCTCCAGGCTAAATATTTGCCATCCACCACCACTCTCTGTCTTCTATCGGTTAGCCAGTTTGTTATCCAACTGGCCAAATTTCCCACTATCCCATGCCTCCTTACTTTCTGCACAAGCCTACAGTGGGGAACCTTATCAAATGCCTTACTAAAATCCATGTACACTACATCCACTGCTTTACCTTCATCCACATGCTTGATCACCTCCTCAAAGAAGTCAATAAGACTTGTAAGGCAAGACCTCCCCCTCACAAATCCGTGCTGACTATCCCTAATCAAGCAGTGCCTTTCCAGATGCTCAGAAATCCTATCCCTCAGTACCCTTTCCATTACTTTGCCTACCACCGAAGTAAGACTAACTGGCCTGTAATAGGGTCACAGTTTCAGGATACGAGGTAGGCCATTTAGAACTGCGATGAGGAAAACTTCTTCACACATCAGGTGATGAACCTGTGGAATTTTCTACCCAGAAGGCCGTGGAGGCCAAGTCACTGAATCTGTTTAAGAAGAAAACAGAATTCTAGACTCTAAAGGTATCCAGGAGTATTGGGAGATGGTGGGAGTACGGTGTTGAGATCAGCCATGATCACATTAATAATAATAATCTTTATTATTGTCACAAGTAGGCTTACATTAACTCTGGAATGAAATTACTGTGAAAATCCCCTCGTCGCCACAGTCCGGCGCCTGTTCGGATACGTTGAGGGAGAATTCAGAATGTTTAATTCACGTAACAAGCACGTCTTTTGGGACATGTGGGAGGAAACCCACGCAGACACGGGGAGAATGTGTAGACTCCTTACAGACAGTGACCCAAGCGGGAATCGAACCTGGGACCCTGGTGCTGTCAAGCAACAGTGCTAACCGCTGTGCTATTGTGCGTCCCCATTGAATGATTGCACAGGCTTGATAGACTGAATGGCCTACTATACTCCTGTTTTCGATGTTTCTATTATACTTTGGGTAAAAGCATTTCTTCTGAATTCTCTCTTCTGAAAAGCAGCCTCTGAAGACTCATTTGGTCAGTGCAGTTCCCTGTGTGGTACTGCAGTAGAGACCCGGACAGTCCTAAGTTTGATTTCTGACAGTCCTGAAATAACTAATGTGACCGGTTGTACCAGTAAGAACACCTAGTGATCCTTTCTGGAGGAAAAATGGATCTCTGATGACAGTGGGAATGGGCTGTGCTTTGATGTCCTCCATGTTCAGATTTACTATCCACTGTACTACAGGCTTCAATTGGCCATTGAATTCAATACAAGGGAAAAGTGCTCTGTTGTTGATACTCTTGATTGTTAATGGTGAAGAGGCTTTGAAGTGTCATGAGATGAGCCCCTTGTTGGCGATACCACACCTCTGTTTTACTCTTGCAGCCACCATAGTGATTCCAATTCCAATTTGCTTCCCGCATCCACTGTGGTGATACTCTGCTCTAATTAAAATCTAGTCCTTGTTGATCCTCCCTCAAGTTATTGATCTGTGGGGAGCTCTGTAATTTCAGTACCACTGAGGTTTAAAGAGAATTAGCTGGGTTTCCTCATGTTTGATATTCTCATAGCTCAGCACTTGGTGCGAATCTGACCTTCATATGGCAGACCAAGCCTGACTTTATCTAGGATGTTTTTCTGTGGCTGGTATCTATTGCTTTATGATCAGAGGAGTTGTGAATGGAGCTCCGCAGTTGCGAGATCATCAGTGAACAGTCCCACCCCTGACATTATGAGGGAAGGAAGGTCATAGTTGAAGCAGCTGTAGATGATTGGGTGGAGTCCGCCATCCTGTTGAATTTCTGTTGTGATGTCCTGGCGCTAGCATGACTAGTCTTTGAACATTATCTTTGCGACAGCTGTGACTCCAGCCATTTAGTGCTGTATCTAAATGTTGCTTTGAGGTTGAGGCATCTACTTTCACTGCTACTCTGTTGTTCAGCTCTTGCAACCATAATTGGATCTAAGTTTGTGGTTCGAGCTAAGCAGCTCTGGCAGAACCTGAACTGAGTATCGATGATTAGGTTATTGGTAAATTATTCTTGCTTGATGGTGCAATTGATGACTCCTTCTGTCATTTTACCATTGATCAGGAGGAAACTACTTGGGCAGTAATTAATTGTGTTAAATTATTTTCTGTTGCCTCCAGCAATTAATTCACAACTGCCAAGAATGATAGAAACAGCCTTTCAATCTAGCAAACAATCAGTTTATGTCTGTGTTCCATTATTGTTTGGGGAGACCAGCCTCAGTTTTGACCCTAGATGCTTCGGCTTTAAAAAGAAAACTGGGCGGCGGCGGCACGGTGGCAAAGTGGTTAGCACTTCTGCCTCACAGCGCCAGGAACCTGGGCTCAATTCCACCCTTGTGGAGTTTGTATGTTCCCACCACGCCTGTGGGGTTTCCTCCAGATGCTCCAGTTTCTTCCCACTGTCCAAAGATGTGCAGGTTAGGTGGATTGGCCGTGAAAAATTGCCCCTTAGAGTCCAAAAGGTTAGGTGGGGTGACTGGGTTAAGAGGTAGGGTGGGGGAGTGGGCCTAGTTAGGGTGTTCAAGGGTCAGTGCAGACTGGATAGACAAATTGGCCTCCTTCTGCACTGTAATGATCCTATGAAATTGAAGATAAATTATTGCGTGCCGCTCTGTTCTATTTTAGCTAGCTAATGGTAGAATAAGAAGCAACACAATTAGGTTTAGAGTCATTGGTTTAGGGAGAGGTTTGTCAGGATTTTGCCTCTGACCATTTACTAACAAAATAAGCTAAAATTGGCAATATGTGAATGTTACGTACGGCTAGTTGAGGCTTCAACTAGCCTGCTGTTGCATGCCGATTCCTGAGCACTCGTAGAGATACTGGATGGCATATGCCAGCAGTAGAATCATACTCATAGTCAGTGCTTTCAGATGACTAGAAGGAAGGGAAAGAAATGGATGGGGTGATCAGTGGTGAGTGACATTCGTGCCACACAAGTGGCAGGCAGTGGCCATCCCTGTTAAGCGAGAACCTTCATCTCCCCATGACTTTCAATGGCATTACCATCGCTGAATCTCCCATTATCAACATTCTAGAGCTAATCATTGAACCAAAACTAAACTGGTCCAGCCATATAAATTCAAGAGAGGTCAGAGGCTGGGAATTCTGCAGCAAGTAACTCACCTCCTGACCCCCAAATGCCTGTCTACCATCCACAAAGCACAAGTCAGGAGTGTGATGGAATTCTCTCCACTTGCCTGGATGAGTGCAGCTCCAACAACACTCAAGAAGCTTCACACAATCCACGACAAAGCGTGCTTGATCGGCACCTCTTCCACCAATGATAAAGGTTAATTTCCTCCATCACCAACACACAGTGGCAACAGCATGTACTATATACAAAATTCACGCAGCAGCTTCCAAATCCATGACCTCTACCACTTAGAACAGGGGTGGGCAAACTTTTCCGTGCAAGGGCCACATTCAGAAATTCACAATTTTAAAGGGCCGCATAGTATATTAAGTAAAATAATTACTTCACCCGGTTATGATTCTGGGCGCCTCATATAGAACATAGAACAGTACAGCACAGAACAGGCCCTTCGGCCCTCGACGTTGTGCAGAGCAATGATCACCCTACTCAAGTCAACGTATCCACCCTATACCAGTAAGTAACCCAACAGCCCCCCCCCCCCCATTAACCTTAAAAAAAAAATTTAAATTAAAAAAAATTTTTTTTTTTTTTTTAATGACTTGGTGGGCCGCATAAAGACCTTAGTTTGCCCACCCCTGACTTAGAAGGACAAGGGCAGCAGACATATGGGAGCACCCCCACCTATAGGTTCCCATACAAGCCACGCAGCATCCTGACTTCAAACTAAATTGCTATTCCGTCACCGTAATTGGGTCAAAATCCTGGAACTCCCTCCCTAATAGCACAGTGGGTATACCTACTGTAATGGTTCAAAAAAACAGCTCACCGCCACCTTTTCAAGGGCAATTAGAGATAGGTAAAAATGCTGCCATTACCTTGTGATACATTTATCTCAGGCATCAGGGAGCTGACACCCAAGGTTGTATAAACAAAAAACTTATTTGTGGAATTAATCAGATGTGAATGAAAGACTTGTGTTTACATAGCAAATAGCTTGAATCTTAGCAATGTCTGATAAACGCAGCATAAAAATTAATTATTTAGAAGTTTTGGTAAGTAAGTATATGTGGCAACTGTTTAGCATGCAACCTAATCCTATGAACATCAATGAGATGAAAGACTAATTAACATGATTTTTCGTGTTTGTTGAGGGAGGAAGTTATTTATATTTTCTAACAAATGCAAATTCTGAGCATATTTCAGAAATTCTGTACTGTGTGCATGACTTGCCATTTACTTCTCTCTTTCGTTCTGCTTTTCAGCCTTGCATCTGCCCAGACGCTGCCACATCGGACAGCAAACCAACCTCAGCCTTACCAAGAGAGCTACCAAACTCTGCCAAAGAATATCGGGCAACCTTCTGAAAGTTCCACTGCTGCGAATCATAACTTACCAAGCGATTACAAGTACGCACAAGACCGTGTTATCCACTTAAAGATGTCGAATGAAGATCGGAAAGCCACGAAGGAGGGAACAGTATGGCAGCTGTATGAGTGGCAGCAGAGGCAGCAGTTTAAGCACGGCAGTCCAACTGCTCCACTCTACCCCTCACATGCCACAGACTTTGACTCTGGCTTACCAAAATCTGCCTTAGATATTCCTCGTTCAATCTCTGTTCCGCCATCTCCCTCAGATATCCCGCCACCAGGCCTTCCAAAAACCCTCTCACCTAGAAGACCGCACACTCCTGCAGAAAGAGTCACTGTCAAACCCTTGGAAAAAAGGCCATTCGAGATCTTAATAACAGGGTCTCCGAGAAGAGTCCGTGGGTCCTTGACAAAGGTAAAGTCTGTGTTTTATGCAGTTTTGAAACACATCAGTTTTTTTTCTACATATATGCAGTAATTAGTAAGATGGTGCATATAATAATAATAGACACCAGGCTTGATCTCCTACTCTGTGCTGAGCAAGTTAATCTCGGATAGATGTAAGATCGTAGATCGTAGAATTTGCAGTGCAGAGGAGGCAATTCGGCCCATCGAGTCTGCACCAGCTCTTGGAAAGAGCACCCTATCCGAGCCTACATTCCCACCCTATCCCCATAACCCAGTAACCCCACCTAACATTTTGGACACTAAGGGGCAATTTGGCATGGCCAATCCACCTAACCTGCACATCTTTGGATTGTGGGAGGAAACCGGAGCACCTGGAGGAAACCCACGCAGTCACTGGGAGAACGTGCAGATTCCACACAGACAGTGACCCAAGCCGGGAATCGAACCTGGGAGCCTGGAGCTGCGAAACAACAGTGCTAACCACTGTGGTACCATGCCGCCCCAGAGGCAACATCATGCCACAATGTAGGTAGGGAAAAACAGTTGGGATTCTAGAGCCTGTTTATGCCTCCTAGGTGGAAGTTGCTCAGCTGTCAAAATCAGATGAAGAAGTGGTCAGCTGTGATATTCATTCTTGCCTCCACCCTGGGATCTCATGGCCATTGAAAGCAGGGATGTTGGCTGACATATTTTCCCCTGCCTTGCCCAGGGGTGTTGTGATCAGTTATGGAATCCCTCCTATCACCTTAGCTGCAATTAACTAACTTAAACCCATTGGGGATCTTCCTGTTCTGTTTGTATTCTGGCACAAAAATTGATCATTTGGCGAAGTTGCTAAGAAGCTGCTGTGCTCAAGTGAAGATTAGAAGGAGCAATAATTTTGATTGGAGGTCAGTTGTCAGACATTGGACAACCTCAACTTTAAACTATTGAGCATTTTTTTTTAGTGAATCATTTTAAAAGGATTATGGCAGTAATTCAAAGATCTCAATGTAAAATCATCCTGCCTGATTCTTTAGTGCAATTTTTAAGAAACTTTTGTCCTTTTTATGCAGAGTGGCAGGGAGTGGACTGTCAGCAACAGTGATAGGTGGGGCTTAGCAGCTCTTCATTCCATGTAGCTCCTACAGTTTAATGACGGGGCAGAGGTATTGACTTCAGTGCAAAGGAAAATCACACATAGTGCCCAATGGGCGGCCAATTCACTCTCGCCCATTTTACATCATTGCTAAAGGCAAATGTATTTTTACAATGCTCCATACCAATGCTTTTCCAGAGTCTTGACTCATTACTATTCCAAGCATTAGGAAAGTAGACGTCCATCATAACCTGTAGCTCAGTGCAGGTGACATGGAGGCACCTCAGTTTCCCATTCAGTGGGTTCAAAAGGACTGCACAATGTGGATCTGCAGCAAGTGCTCTGAACTACTGACCAGAATATTAGTGGTTGAAGTCACGGGGCTGGGTTTTCCAATTCGCCTGTCAGACTTCTTTCTCTTCTTTCACTTTAATGGGCTTGTAGAAGTACAAAATATCAGCCATATGTTAAAGACTTGTTTTTGATTTCTTATTTAAAAAGTCCTTTCCTATTAACACATGAGTCACATTCTGGTATTTAGAGACCTTGCATTCCCCTTTCCCAAATGTGGTCATTCATTCTGAAGGTCCTTTAAGAGCCAGCAAAGAACGACTTAAAAAAAAAGCAGAGCATGAGTTGAAGCTAGCTGGTAATATAAACATTGATAGTAAGAGCATCTGCAAATATTTGAGTAGGAAGTGAGTAACTAAAGCTAGTGTTGATTTGGTAGAGAGAGGGCGAGACTGGGGAATTGATCATGGAAAACAGGGAAATGGTGGAATCCAATGAGGCGGGACTTTGTCTATATTCACTGTAGAAGGCTTAGGAAACTTGCCACAGATACTTAAAAATGAAGAGGTGAAAAGGAGGGAGAATCTTAAAACAACTTAAAGGTGTTTTGGGGAAATGATTAAGACAAGTCCCCAGGACCAGATGACCTCCATGCTATGATCATAAAAGAAGAGGCTGCAGAGATAGTAGAGGCATTGGTTATAATTTTCTAAAATTCCTTAGGTTTTGGGAGCATTCCAGCTGATCGGGAAAATAGAAAATGTGACACGTCCTTATTCAGGAAAGGAGAGAGACAGAAAACAGGAGGCTATAGGCAGTTACCCTAATATTCGTTCTGGGGAATCCATTATTAAGCAGGTTATACAGCAAAATGTTTCGAAAATCAGAATTGAATCAAGCAGAGTCAACATGGTTCTGTGAAAGGGAAAGCCATGTTTAACTAATTTGGTAGACTTCTTTGAAGAAGTAACAAGCAAATGGATAAAGAGGACCTGTAAATGTGGTGACCTGGATTTCCAAAAGGGATTTGATAAGCTGGCACATCAACACATCGCCACATTGGGCAGCAAATTGGTTAGCACTGCTGCCTCACAGCGCCAGGGACCCAGGTTCGATTCTGACCTCAGGTGACTGTCTGTGTGGCGTTTGCATGTTCTCCCTTTGTCTGCGTGGGTTTCCTCTGGATGTTCTGGTTCCCTCCCACAGTCCAAAGATGTGCAGGTTATAGGTATTGACCATGCTAAATTGCCCCTCAGTGTTCAATGGTTGCGTGGTCTTACTAGGTTATGGGGATAGGGTGGGGTTGTGAGCCTAGGCAGGGTACTCTTTCAGAGGGTCTGTGCAGGCTCGATGGTAATCTTTATTAGTGTCACAAGTAGGCTTACATTAACATTGCAATGAAGTTACTGTGAAAATGCCCTAGTTGCCACACTATGGCACCTGTTCGGGTACACTAAGGGAGAATTCAGAATGTCCAATTCACCTAACAAACATGTCTGTCGAGACTTGTGGGAGTAATCCGGAGCGTCTGGAGGAAACCCACACAGACACGGGGGAACATGCAGACTCCACGCAGACAGTGACCCAAGCCAGGAATTGAACCCGGGTTCATGGTTCTGTGAAGCAATGGTGCTAACCACTGAGCTATCATGCCACCTTCCATGGGCCGAATGGCCTCCTTCAGCACTGGTGTGATTGTATTCTAAATGTTGATGATAGCACATGGCATAGGGGGTGATATATTAGCATGGATGAATGATTGGTTAGCTAACAGGCAGCAGCGATTAGGAATAAATGGGTCTTAGGTTGGCAAGCTGTAAGTTGTAGAATGCCACAGGGATCAGTGCTGGAGTCTCAATTATCTACAATCTATATAAATGACATGGATGAAGGAACCAAATGTATGGTGGCTAGCTTTGCCAATGACACCAAGAGAGTAGAAAAGCAAGTTGTCAAGGAAAGATGAAGATTCTGCAAAGGGATATAGATAGGTTAAGCGAATGCGTTAAAATGTGACCGATGAAGTCTGATGTGGGAAAATGTGGGGGGCGGGTGGGGCGGGGCGGGAGGGGGTTGCTTTCGGTGGGTGAAGAAGATCCTGCTAGCGGGAAGGGCTGGAAAATTCTACCCTATATCAACCTGCTATTTAAACATTCTGTATTTTCTGGCAGAGTTCGGCGCACATTGACAGGCGTTCTATGCCTCCCATGGGTTATATGACACACACGGTCAGTGCCCCCAGCTTGCATGGAAAGACAGTAAGTTCCATTCAGCATATATATCTAATTTCATAATTGTATTGCAAGATTGGGGAGGGAAGGTTTGAGTAATTACATCCGTACTTCAGGCCAGCACCATTAGACTGCACCCTAGAAAGTTATTATTGGTAGAAAGAGTAGCACCCAACATTACTCGATATAGTCTGATGATGTGAGATTGCAAATTACATTTCCCGTTACAGCTCCCAGTCAAATAAGTACGGTTTCACAGTAATCAACAATAACACTTTAGAATAAGCACTTGCATTTTTGCTATGCTGCAGAGAATTTGGTATTCACACACTGTACATTAGAGCTAAACAAATTAAGCTGCAGAAGACTAGATGTTCCTGCATTTTTTAGAGAGAGTTTTTATTTTAATACTGTTCCTAACCATGAAAAAAAATCTAATTTTTGTACTGCTATTTTGGTGACTCCGAATTGAGCAGTATTAACCACACTTGATGCAGATGAGGTTTTACAAATGTAATAACTCAAACATGCTTTGTATGAAGGACTTGTTAATTCACCACATGTCCTCCACCTGGATCTTGTTAATTGATGCTGTTACTAGGACTCTTGTCGAGGTCCACATGGGTCCTCGCATATGTTTTTTGAGATGGGATACTGCTTTTACATTAACTCAATCATTCATTACTGTGCTGTTGTGATTTTTTTTTCTCATTCTAAGAGAGTAAGCAAAGTATTAAACTTTACAAAGGCAAATGCATGTTTACTGAACAGGTGCAACAAAACAAATCCTCCAGTTTTGTGAATATTACAAATTTAGTCGACCAGTTTAATGCATTGTCATAGATTAACAGTATTGTATGTATGTGCAGAGGGACATAAGCATTTTCATCTAGAATTCCTGTTTAATTGCAATTAACTTACATGAGTTCTCTGATTTTAAAATACTTGGAAACTCAAGTTCAATGAAACGGCCCATATTTTCCTGGTGCATTGATCACAAAACATAGTTTTCTGAATTTAAGTCTAGTAAGCTTTGAACTGACTATCTCTGCGGAGTTTAAACCAGTCAATAGCTCAGTTTATGCATAAAGCATGATGTATTTATTAGATTTTTTTTAAAATCCTAATTGAAACGTATTCCTTTCATTAGCTTCATTTGGAAGCCAAGAATGAGTTTACAGTCACAAAATAGTGAAATATACAACCCCTAGTGAACAGCGGAGGAGATTTGTAATTTATGTTTAATTCATTATTCAGTCAGGATGTAACATTTCAAGATGAAATATTTCTTAGCCTGCTGCAGGAAAAAAAAGGAAGTCACAGAATTTCTTTCATTGAGGTTTCAGCAGCATTTTCCCCAGGCGTGTCTTTTACATGTAGTTTTTAAACTGTCTAATTTCTGGAACATGATTAACACTTTTGGTGCTTTTTGACTGTCATGTGCTCACAGCGAGGTAGAGTGCCTCAGGTTTTGGAGTGACGAATTTTAATTGCTAATGCCTCCCTTTATGACGAACTATATTACCTGCAGCTAGAAGAACTAACTTTACTGCTCATCCGATTACGGAGACATCAATCCAAGCTGGCTAATGTTCGAAATCATACACTTGCCCAGTTGCAACTAAACGAGCTGAGCCAATCCAACCATCAGGTCAGCTGTCGATTGGCTCGCATATGTCACCTGATGTGGCTGTTTGTCCCAGAATGTTTCATGAGGTTACTTGTCGTATGCTTTGTGTGGCTTTACATTAATATTATTTTAAATGTTCACGTTTACAAACCATAGACAGCAATTCAGCTTTCAACATTTATGCCCATTGAACATCACGTTAGGTCATTACCCAGTTGCCATCGGTAATAAGCTTTCATGTTCATACATTTTATTCTGTGATTCCCACAAAATATGTGTCTTCAACACAACCTTTCTATTGTTGCAACAGAGTTTGACTGCCTATGGCTCGGTTATGAAATGTAGTTTAAACCCATATCTTAAACTCCCCTAAGCAAAAACAAGGGGGGAAAAGTTGTTCAAGTTTCAGTCAGAAGCCAGGGATTGCTGTTGCAAGAGAGGGAACGCTCAGTCTCTGTCAGCACACACTGCGTAGGATCACACAAGAAATGAGCAATTAGGGCAGCCTGTGCTTTGCAGCATCATGGCCTCCCAGGACTTAGTAACTTAGGGAGAAAAATGGAGCAGTTTGAGTATGGGGCAATGGGGGGGGGGGGGGGGGGGGGGAATCCATATATGTTGCATTGCTCTTTCTGAGACTGCTATCCATCATAAAACTCTGACGTTTCATCCCAAATTATCCTGCAAATGGATAGAGATGTCTCTTTATACTCTGATAACATTGTTAAGTTGATTGTCAGATGGTTTGCCTGTGGAGTAATCTAATTTACACACATGTGAATTAAAAAAAATAAATGTTGCTATTACCTGTTTTAAATGCATTTTATTCTGCCAGGATGTTGGCCAGAGAAATATGTTCTCTGATCAAATCATCTCATTTTTGCAACCTGCAGCTGTTTTATCATCTATCTCTTTTTTTCTTTATATAATGAAATATTAATCCGATTGCAATCAAATATTCTGGGAGGGGGGGGGGGGAAGGTTTCAAGGTGATGCAAAACTTTTTAACACGTAGAATAATGCAACATGGTATCAAGATTGAGTTCCTGCCTGACTGTTCAGTCTCTGCCCTGTGAATGCTGCTATTTGAACTTCTGGATTGTTTTTTTTTCCTCATGGAAGAACAGATCAAAACAGACTTTTTATTTCTAACAAGCCAATTTGTTTATTCCCAAATCTTTGGTGCAGAAGCTGTTGAAAGTGTGCATAGCATTGGTGTATTTGTGTACTAGCCTGCTTCTGAATAGCTGAAATCCAGAACTTTGTACCTTCAACAACTTAAAATCTCGTTTTTCCTCAAGAGGACATTTGGATTAAATTTAATGATTGAATGCTGTAAATATGAGACATTGGCCATGTTGAAAGATTTGAATAGAAGAAACTGTTCTGTTCAAAGTTCTGGAGGTGCATTGCGCAGTTGGATTTTGCTTTTCTATTAAAGTGGTGCAAGTGAAGGGGATAAAATGAAATTAGTGTGAATTTGATTAAATCATTTTTTTTGTTTGTTTTCTCAACTACAACATCAGGCTGACGACACATATATGCAACTGAAGAAGAATCTGGAGTACCTAGATCTAAAGGTGGGGCTTTGCAATTGTTACCTCCTTCCTCTTCTCTGCCCCTGTCTCTCTGCTTCCCTGTGTCCATTCTTATATCACCTCTGTGGTTCCCTGTATTCCTCTCATCCCCTCTCTGTTTGGTTTCTCCCTATTGCTGCCAGTTAGTGAGTGGCTAAAGGTCATTTGTCCAAGAATGTGTAGCTGATCAGCAAATGTTATCAGTTTGCCTGTTATTTAAATAATACTGTATTGGTTTCAGCAATGGGGACTGTATGGCCCCATGAAATGCAATCTTTTCCTGAACACTTAAATTAATACAGGAATTCAAATAAATCCAGCTTCTAGTTTTTCGATGACTCAATGCAGCTACTAACTGGAAACAAGTTGTTTGCCCACAATTGCCAACTGAATCACAGTTATGTCATGGTTTCTGCCAAGTAAATGATAACAAGTGGCGATTAAATTTGAAACTAATTGCACTAGAAAATGCTCAAGGAAGTTGGTAATTTAATTGCTCTAACCATGCATGAGCTACCCTTCCATCTTTTCACAAATTAAATTCTTGTAAGTCATATTTGCTCCCAAGATAATCAGCTGACTTTTGGACTTAATTGAAAGCTCATTTGTTTTGACTAAAAGTGCGATTTTCAGTTGTCTACTCCTGCAACAGCTGTGTTGGGAAAGATTATAGGATTATACTGAAAATTTATATCAGTTCAGGAAACAACACAATATCTGTTAATCTACATTATTTTGGGACTGCTCTAGTTCCTACCTTAAAGTCCTGTTTTTCTGTTCACATTAAACCCAGAACAACCAGTTTCATTGGTGAATTGTTTCTGATTGCGCTAACTTCCAAAGTGCAACTAACCAATCCCAAATTAATGACACTTGGCTATCAGACTTTGCAACCTTTGAATGTCTCACAGGATTAAAGCAAATTTGGACCATCTACAGCAGGAATTACATTTCCCCTTCTCTGTAACTTTGAACTCATAAAGTTAACCTCCTCATATAAAATTTTGCTTCTCGCTGTTAAAGTCTCTTCAAAATTGATATCAAACGGTCACTTTTATTACTGGTTAAAATGCGGGTGAATTTCTCATGGATCAGCGAGATGCTGGCTATTTGTGCCAAAAGGTGGTCTATTGCTGAGGAACATGGGCAAGAGGTTCTAACCAATGGATTTGGTGCCCGAGGTAGGATCTCTTGCTTGTAACTTGATACGTAATTTTTTTTTCAAAGTGCTACTGATTTGCTTACTTTTAAGGTGATGAGGCTGATTTTCCTCACCCACTGAGAGCATGTATCAGTAAATTGTTAACGCCTGCTTTGGTGGGAAATCATGGGGATGGCATTGCCAGGACTGCTTGCTAATCGCTCTGTGTGAATGTGACTGCTCACTTGCAGCGTGCATTCAGAAAATTTGCCCTGTCTTTAAAACACCACAGTTTGAACACCCTGAAGTTTAACCACAAATTGGATATCCTCCAGCCATGGATATCAATGACTGCCTTATCAGTAATTGATAAACAAACTATTGCTTTGGGTAATTGATTAAGATAAAATTTCACAAACTATTCGGAGGTTGCAATTTCCCATCACTTGTTATCTCTTTGTTGTCTACCTATTTATTATTTGTATCTGTGACAACACTGTGCTGCTGTGAATGCTATTGTTGGTCAGCTAATAACTTTCAGCATTGTCATGACAATAATGTATCCACAGACAGTTTTACATCGAATCCACAGGAAAGAAGCAGGCCATTCAGCCCAGGTGATCAATCCCAGAAGTGTCTTCTCTCATCCCGCTTCGTCTAACCTTAGCACTGAAAGATTTTGTTACTGGAACCTATTAGAGATCGGCTGAAGCAGCAAATGACACTTGTCAATGTTGCTCTAGAAAAGGATCTGTTCTAAGCTACACTAGCTGATATCAATTGAAACAACTAAAGATTGTAGTGCCTTTAGTTAGTGAAGGGAAAACAGCTGTGGGATCTGCTGCTTGCTTTACAGTGGCTGTTGCTGTTTATATCTGTGTGTGCCAAATAGAACTGGGCTTGACTGGTCTATTCAGATTAAATAGTTGACTGATCCCACTTGAAGCTCTTTGTCATTTGACAAGGTATTAGAGGGAGACCATTATACGTGAAGCAGAACCTGGTCTGGGAATCTATGTCTCAGGATTCAAACGTAGAGGTGAAAATTGGAGATTTTCTTTAAAAACAGGACTTGTGCAGAGAGTTGCCTATCCATCTCATTGAATACAGGGTGTGGATGAGTAACCTAGTTTCCAACAGAATTTCAGATACCAGCATTCACAGTAATTTGCTTTTATCCAATATAATTTAGTCTGGTTCCAGCTGGAATGTGCTTGCTTGTGCTGTTTTCTCTACTTGTATGATGGCGCAAGACAGATTGGTTTCCAGATATGTTGGTGCTTGTTGTCTGTGCTTTTTGATAACTCCTTCATGAATTGTTTGTGATTTTGGCATCTCTTTTTTCTGTTTTTTTTTTTTGCTGCCATTTTTGTCTTGTGCATTCTCCAGTTGATGTGATGTGTGGGCACCACAGTTCTGATACTTGTGGTTGGTTAATGCTCAGAAAAAAAGAAGCTTCCTTCAAAAGAAGCTTGTGAATTGCCGACCATATCAACTCGCTTAGTCAGTGAGACATTTCTGTTTAATTATGTTATCTGAGGGGAGAAAAATCCATTGGTGAAAACAGCATTACCTGTATCATAGCAAGAGGTGAGGGGACCACCAAAATTGCACTAAGTTGACACTGAATTATTTTCTCTGCTAATTTGATGTTTTAATCTAGTTAAATAAATAATTTACTATCTTTGTTAAATTAATAGACCCCCATCTTACAATACAAATTTACCACATCATAACTCAGCACAAAATAATAGGCCATTTGGTCTATTGGACATGGAAACATAGGAAATTTAGTTAAGATAAAGACACCAGAGTCCCAGATGACCATAGGCTGCTTTCTCCTTTGAGGGGGAGAGCTAACTGGTGGTGGTGTTACCTGAGGATTGCCACACTTTGGCGGGAGGCAAGGTTGAGAAGGAATAGAGGAATGTAGGAACCGGAGTAGGCCATTACTTATCCAATTCCCTATCGAAAGGTATTGTCAAATCTGCTTCCATCAACTTTTCAGGCAGTGTACTGCACAGCCTGACAACTTGCTCCATGAAAAGAAAACTTACTCGTGGCCCATCCTGATTCTTCTGCCAAATACCATACATCTGCGTCCACATGATTACTGACCCTTCTGCTACTGGAGCTCGGATTGGATCCTTAACATTGTTTCAGCTAATGTGTGACATGATCTCATGACAATCAGTGACATTAAGATGATCCTGCAGGACGTGAGATGATGTTTGTTTGCGCTTTGCTTTCCCATTCGGACTAAGAATGGCTGCCCCAGAGAAACAGTACCTGAGGAAACATTCTTTCAATTTCGCATCTTTTCATGGTTATGTACCATAGACGAGAGATGCCCCCTGGTGGCAGAATCTGTTACAATTTGCACAGGTCTGATGATAATCCGAAGAATAATACTGTCATCAGACTTATCTTTATAGCCTGTCATGTCAAAATGCTCCAAAATACTTAGCGCATTATTTATTTAATCTATCAAAACCTATGAACACCTCTATTGAATATTTTCCTTAAGTAGAGTAACCCCAGTTTCATTAGTTTCTCCACTTAACTGAGGTCTTTCATTCTTGGCACGACCTTCTCTAAGACCCTGACACCTGTCCTACAGCGAGATGCCCATAAATGGCCCGCAGATCACAGCTGAGACCTGATCAGTGCATTATTAACGTTCAGCACAACTTTGTACTCTGTTCCTCTATTTATAAAGTTGAGCAGCTCTATTGTCTCTTAACAACTTTTAACATTTTTTTCCTGCTCTCTGCGGGTACCCTCCGTGTCTCTGCAAGTGTACCATTCAATTTTCTAGTCTTTCCTCAATTCTTCTGCCAAAATGAATCACTACTCGAAGCCCAGAATTCTCGAAATAAATTTTTTTTCACATTCAGGCCCATAATTGATTATTTTGTCAAATTATAATGGCGGAAAGTTTAAAATACTAAAAGATATGTTTTTAGTGTAAAAACTTGGATGTGCGTTGCTCTCTCCGATAGTCCTATGCTCTCACTTCAAGTACGTAATCCCAACTCTTGCATGGTCAATCAAAAATTTATCCAGGAAGAGGATTTATTGAACAAGGAGGTGAGGTCAATAACTTCAGCCATGCAGTATAAGAAATAGTTGCAGCATTTTCAACCTTGATACGTTGAATTTGCGTAGAAGACTTCTATCGAGTTGGCAGAATTCACTGCACCTTTCATTTTAAAATTGTCTTAATTTATGCTACATTTTGTCCTTGTATTAATTCACTGAGCAAATAATGATTTTACTCGTAACTTTGAAATTAATACGTGCCCCAGCGTGAGATTCAGCAAAAGGTTTAAACCTGTACACGGATCATATGATATGAACTTTCAACTCTTTGACTCTGTAGAAGATCCTGTTTTTGAGCTTCACTTTCCTATTCAGACTAAGAGTGGGTGTCCCCGGATCAATGGTATCTGATGAGAAATGCGTGTGGTTTCACCCCCTGGTGGCAGATTTTGTTACAGCACTGCAGCAGTTTTTTGCACAAGCCTGCTGAGAATCCAGATAAAAATAATCCGATTTACCTTTAGAGAATAAATCATGTCAAAGTGCTTAGAGCAAACATTTACTTGAAAACTTGGACTGCTGTTAATTAAGCAAATGAAACATTCTGCACTAGTAATTGGGTGAATGACTAGTTTTATTGACATATTTGGTTGAAGAAAGCCAAAGTAGATGGGAGTTTCAGAACTTTGAAGGAGAATTTGAAAGCTTTACAAATATTAAAAATGAAAAAATGAAAATCGCTTATTGTCACGAGTAGGCTTCAATGAAGTTACTGTGAAAAGCCCCTAGTTGCCACATTCCGGCGCCTGTCCGGGGAGGCTGGTGTTAGCAGGGTGTTGATGGTACTGATTATCAAGCTTTGCTCGAGGACAGTTGATGAATCTTGTGAAGACTATTTAGGGAATGGTGTGGTACATTCACCATACTTTGAAGTATTATTTGGGATGGTGACATTACACTTGGTGACATTATATGATTATAAGGAAGAAGCCCCCATTGTTGTAATGAAATATATTCCTCTTCTGTTTGGAACAGATGAAATCTAATGTACCTTTGATCAACACGGTTCACAGAATGGTAATGAAAGTCACACCAAGGTTCCGACCCAGTCTCCAAGTAAGGCTGCTTGTTCCAGCTGAAATTCAGAAAAAAAATTAATGTGCCTATTCCATCAGCAGCTTGCTTTCCACCATGGTTATATATTCCGTGTTTAGAAATCAGCGTGTTCCCTTTCGCACTGAGTTAGTCCGTCCTGTCATTTCTGTGATATTAAAATGTTGATTTCAATGCTTGATCTTCCATTGCAGGCTGCAAGGCTGGGTTTATTTTCTAATGTTCAAGGTTTTGTTAAACTAATTGTTTTCATATGTGCCTTGTGTGAGTGTGTGTTTGATTTCCTTAAAGGGGCACCTATTATTGTAATATCATTTGGAATCGACTTTTTTTGAAATTGAAATTGCATCGAAATGCAACATTGCAATTCACATCCTGAAAGTAATTGCAGTTTATGCGCATGTGCATACATGTGTGTAGATGCTCTCAATCCTTTGATACTCGCATTTTTCTTAAAGATATTGTCCCTTTCAGGAAGGCAACTTGAACAACATAAAGCATGTTTGTGGTGGCAAACTTCAGCATTTTACTGTGTGCCATAACAACTTTCAGTGTTTGTGTAATCAAAATTGCTTTTGACAGTTCAGCACAAAGGTGCAGTTGGTAATAAAAAAATAGCAACAATACTTGCTAAAATCCATTTTTGTTAATCAAGTTGGATAGTTTAGGATGCTTTGGAAAGATGTTGCTGCAGATGAGTTGATCCAAGGCTGATGTTGGTGGATTGTTGCAATAATCTGATGGTATGGTTAAACATGTTTCTTATCCAAATGTAATAACTGGCACCTGAAGAAGAATATTGTAGACTAATTGTAGGACAATTTCAGGTTTGTAGCATGCACAAGTGCCATATGTAAATAATGCTTCGCTCTGCAAAAAACCCATCCAAAATACACATGCTTCACGATACTCATTTTTTGCTGTTTCCAATTTGGAGAATGAGCCATGATAATAGTTCAGAACTTTAGGTATTTCCAGCTCAGTGGCTGGATGGCTAGTTTGTGATGTGGAACAATGCCAACAGCATGGGTTCAATTCCTGTGTCCACAGAGGTTATCCATGAAGGCCTTCTCAATCTTGCCCCTCGCCTGAGGTGTGGTGATCCTCTGGTGAAATCACCACCAGTGAGCTATCTATGATCAAAAGGGGAGAGCAGCCTATGGTCCTCGAGGACTAAGGTGACTTTCACTTTCATTTGGTGTGAAGTAAAGAATATGGTTTCATGTTAGCCATCAAAAGCCTCAGGGTTGCCATTGACAAGGAACTGAACTGGACCAGCTGTATAAATACAATGGCTACAATAACAGGTGAGAGGTTGGGAAGTTTGCGGTGAGTACCTCGTGCGTTGACTTCGCAAAGCCTGTTCACTGCCTGCAACGCACAAGTCAGGAGTGTGTTTGAATTCTCTCCACTTGCTTGGATGAGTTCAACTCCAAGAATACTCAAGAAGCTCAACACCATGCAGGACAAAGCACCCGCTTGGTTGCATCCCATCCATCTTCTTCAACATTCACCCTCTCCACCACCAATGCATAGTGACAGCAGTGTGTATCAGCTATAAGTTGCTCTGCAGCAACTCACCAAAGCTTCTTCGACAACACCTTCCAAACCCATGACCACTGCCGCCTAGAATGTCAAAGGCAACAGATGCATGGGAACATCACCAACTCCCTGTATCCCTCCAAGCCGCGCGCCATCCTGACTTTGAACTATATCACCATTCCTTCACTGTTATTGGGTAACAATGCTGAAACACACTTCCTATCATCACTGTGGATGTACCAACCCCACATGGTCTGCAGCGGTTAAAGAAGGAGGCTTACCACCACGTTCTTGAGGGCAATTAGGAATGGGTTATAAATTCTGGCTCAGCCAGTGGCACCGATATCCCATTGAAAAATGCATATATCCCTGATATTTTATAATTATCAGCCTAAATTTGTATAGACCTTCATCTTTAAATGTTTATATTAGAGTGGCTAGTACATTAGAAATGCAGCCCATTGATTTTCTTTTATTCATTATCCTCAATTTTCTCCCCTCTCCTAAATACATTGGATCAATTTGGGTTACAATTTCCACAGATATTAGCAGACTGCTGTTACCTCACCTAACTGACTATTCTTCATGTGATCAACCTAAACAGTGAACTCGAAATTGGCACAAATGGTGGGATTTATATATCATTCCGGTATCCACTATCTTAACAATGGTGTCTACATGCCTCCATGATGGGAGGTGGGGCATCATTCTGAGCCATACGCACTCCTTACCAGATGGTCTCAGGCATGTACCTCCCAACAGAGGTCATTGGAAAATAATCAGGAGTGGGATCCCTGCTTGATTCTCTATAACCACATATCCCACCCCACCTCCAACTGAGAAACAATTATAGCATCTCTACCTCAGGTTAATCACTTGAGCCTTAATCACAAAATTAGTGGCCCATATGGAAAAGTTGGAGAATTGTTTAGGAAGTACTTGCTCATATTTTAAATACCCTTGTGAATGTTGGTTTAAAATGTTGCGTAATTTATTTGACCCTGGGGTTTTGATGGTAAGACCGTTAGTCCTCTGCTGTCCCTTTTATAATTCCTCACTAGGCCTGTACTTGCCTTACTTCTGTTCTTACTACATCTGTTTAATAAACAAACTTGAATATTCAATTATTGTTTTACTAATATAGTACAAAATGACAATGGATTTAATACTTTTATAAAGTGTGCAGTCTTCTTTTGAGGGAGGGGGATCCCTAAAATTAATTGGTAACATTGTCGTAATTGTCTGCTACCAGTTTTCACCCATCTTTATCTTTTTTGTACTAAGGTGACGGGACAAGGACCAATCAGGCGTCTTGTACAACCAGTTAAAATTGCAGAAAGCAATGCTGATGTAAGTTTACTTTTTTCCTCCCGTTTTCTCCTGGCACCAGTACGCGATATCACAGATCTGGACTGGCTAGCATTTTCTTCCTGCTTAATCCTGGAGTGCTGGCAAGCTATTTGACTGTGAGGAGTTTATAGTCTGATCCCATCTCTTCCAGTAGTGAACTGTGACAGGAATGTTGATTGATTAACTTTTTGCCTCTCTATCAACCAGGAGTAAGGACTGAGACGGCAGCTACTGTTGCTGAGATCAGCAGAGATTAAACCTGAAACATCCATAATTTATATGTCTTAATATCACAGCCAGTGTGATAAACTGATGCATCAAGAGCTTGAATAAAATGCAACTCCAGTTAAACTTGTCTTGTTCCTTCACACTACACAGGCTAGGTTTACGCAGATTAAACCTGTAGCTAGACTATTAAAATTGAAAGTATAAATCTATGCTAAAACAAAACTAATAAAATGTAGTTACCATGGCAATGAGCACAATTGGGATTTTAAAAAGGTTATTAATAACTAATTATTTTGCAGTTGTAACATTTTCTCCTTGTGAGCAATGCAATGCAGCAATTATTGACTTTCCATCTGTGATTTCTCCACTTGCTGCATGCCCAATCCCAACTGAGTTGTCCTTGAGAGGCAGAAAGCAGACCATATATTCAGAAAATTGCCATGCCGATATTAAACTACAAATGTTAATGCTAGTCTTAATACCAGGAGCTGTTTTTTATGATATTAATCTGTACACCAAAACAAAATGCATTTTGGTTGGATCATTTTAAATACCCTAAGTCAGCTCGCGTCATCCCAATTATTTTCTACATCTGTCTATTCTCCATTCTTTCTCAATTGTATTTCCATTTTCTTATCAGTTTAACTATTTCAAAGAACAATATAGCACAGGAACAGGCCCTTCGGCCCTCCAAGCCTGTACCGGTCACGATACCACCCTTGGCAGCATGATAGCATTGTGGTTAGCACAATTGCTTCACAGCTCCAGGGTCCCAGGTTCGATTCCGGCTTGGGTCACTGTCTGTGCGGAGTCTGCACATTCTCCCCGTGTGTGCGTGGGTTTCCTCCGGGTACTCCGGTTTCCTCCCACAGTCCAAAGATGTGCAGGTTAGGTGGATTGGCCAAGATAAATTGTCCTTAGTGTCCAAAGTTGCCCTTAGTGTTGGGTGGGGTTACTGGGTTATAGGGATAGGGTAGAGGTGTTGACCTTGGGTAGGGTGCTCTTTCCAAGAGCCGGTGCAGACTCGATGGGCCGAATGGCCTCCTTCTGCACTGTAAATTCTATGATGATCTATGATTGGCCAAAACCCTCAGCACTTCCTTGTGTCGTATCCCTCTGTACCCATCCTATCCATGTATTTGTCGAGATGCCTTTTGAACGCCATTAATGTATCTGCTTCCACAACCTCCCCTGCCCACGCTGTCCAGGCACTCACCACAATCTGTGTAAAAACCTGCCTCGCACGTGTCTTCTAAACTTTGTCCCATGGACCTTAAACCTATGCCCCCTGGTGACTGACCCCTCCACCCTTGGAAAGAGTGCCTGCCCATCCACTTTATCAATGACCCTCATAATCTTGTAGACCTCTGTCAGGTCAGCCCTCAACCTCCATTGTTCTAATGAAAACATTCCCAGTCTATTCAGCCTCTCCGCATAGCTAACACCCTGGTAAACCTCCTCTGCACCCTCTCCAAAGCCTTCACATCCTTCTGGTAGCGTGGCAAACCAGAATTGTGTGCAATATTCCAAGTGCGGCCTTACCAAGGGTCTATAGAACTGTAGCATGACTTGCCAGTTTTTATACTTGATGCCCCGTCCAATGAAGGCAAGCATCCCATATGCTTTCTTGACTACCTTGTCCACTTGTGTTGCCACTTTCAAAGATCTGTGGAGCTGCACGCCCAGATCTCTGTGACTTTCTATATTCCTAATGGCTTTGCCATTTACAGTATATTTCCCCTCCATGTTAGACCTACCAAAATGCAGTACCTTACATTTGTCCGGATTAAACCAAATTTGCCATTTCTCTGCCCAAGTCTCCAACCTGTCTATGTCCTACTGTATCTTTTGATAATCCTCAACACAATCTGCCACTCCACCAACCTTGGTGTCATCCACAAACTTACTAATCAGACCACCTACATTTTCCTCCAAATCATTTATGTGTGCTACAAACAACAGAGGCTCCTGCACAGATCCCTGTGGAACACCACTAGTCACAACCTTCCATTCAGACAAACACCCTTCTATGCTACCCTTTACCTTCTGTGACCGAGCCAGTTCTGTATCCATCTTACGACCTTACATCTGATCCCATGTGACTTCGCCTTTTGTACCAGTCTGCCATGAGGCACCTTGTCAAAGGCTTTATTAAAGTTCATGTAAACAACATTCACTGCCCTCCCCTCATCAGTCATCTTCGGCACCTCCTCAAAAACCCCAATCAAGTTAGTGAGGCATGACCTCCCCTTCACAAAACCATGCTGTCTATCGTTGATGAGTCCATTTGTTTCCAAAGGGGTATAAATCCTGTCCCTGAGAATTCTCTCCAATAATTTACCTACTACTGGCGTGAGGCTCACCGGCCTATAGTTTCCTCGATTATCCCTGCTACGTTTCTTAAATAGTGGTACTGCATTAGCTAATCTCTAGTCGTCTGGGATCTCACCTGTAGCCAATGAGGATACAAAGATGTTCGTTAAGGCCCCAGCAATTTCCTACCGTACTTCCCTCAGTATTCTGGGGTAAATCCCAACCGGACTAGGAGACTTATCTACCTTAATGCCTTTTAAAAGACCCAATACCACCTCCTTTTCAAAGTCAATATGACCCAGACTGTCCACACACACTACCCAAGAAACATCTTCCACAAAGTTCTTTTATTTGGTGAACACTGATGCAAAGTATTCATTTAGTGCCTCACCCATTTCCTCTGGATCAACACAGATTCTCCCCACTGTCCTTAAGTGGTCCAATCGTGTACCTGGCCACCCTCTGGCTTTTAAAATATGAATAAAAAGCTTTGGGATTCACTTTAATCCTACTTGCCAAGGACTTTTCATAACCCCTCTGAGCCCTCCTAATTTCCCGCTTAAGTACTTTCCTACTTACTTTATGCTCCTCAAGAATTTTGAATGTCCCCACCCTTCTAGACCATACAAAAGTCTCCTTTTCCTTTTTGACAAGGTTCATAATATCCCTCGTTATCCAAGGCTCCTTAAATTTCCCGTACATATCCTTCGTTCTCTCAGGAACGTGACTTTCCTGAATCCTTATGTCGCTTGAAAGACTCTCAGAATTTTTTTTTTATAAATGTTTTTATTCTCCATTTTCACATTTTCCTTCAAAATGTACACCCCACCAACAAGCAGTAAACGGTAACAGATACAAAGTCAATACCCTTAACATCAACAATGATCCCATCCTCCCACCACCCCAACCAACGGCCCACCTGTCAATATATGCATCAAATAAAACAAACCCTCCCACGGTGGAAAAAAAAAGGCGGAAAAGAGAAAGGAGTCCAGAATCGCCCATGGTCACCATTAACCTATAGAGTCCCCCCCCCCCCGACGGCACTCAATGCCATCCAACCTCCAAAAGAGTACCGTAAATGACACCCAAGAGTTGTAAACCCCCCCCCCACTCCTCCCCTCCACTTCCTCCTGTAATAATCCTCTCCCCCCCACCCCCAACCCGGTTCCTGCCCCCAACTTTCCACCCCGGCTAGACCCCTCGGACCTTCTCCTTTACACTGTGCCTACGGAAGCACAGAGTCACTACTCTTGGCGGCTCACTCGCCTTTGGTAGAGGCCTCCACGACTGATGAGCCCGATCCAGCTCATATCGGGAGGGATCTTCCCCCTCCCCTAATAGTTTCGCCAACATCGTGGCAAAATACTCAGCCGGCGTCGGTCCTTACAGTCCTTCGGGCAGCCCCACAATCCTCAAATTCTGTCGCCTGGATCTGTTTTCCAGGTCTTCCATTTGGCCTCGCAGATCCTTGTTGATCTCTGTCACCTTCCGCATCTCCTTGCCCATCGAGGTAAGTTGATCACTGTGCTGTAGTAATGTCTCTTCCACTTCCTTTAGCGCCTCGCCTTGCTCCCGCACCTCCACCACCGCCGTCCTCACCAGGGTAATCGCTTCCTCCACCAGCACTTTCAAAACCGCCCCCATCTCCTTCCTCATTGCCTCCAAGTGTTTTGTAAACTGCCTTTCGACTTCCACGGCCATCATCGTAGTTATTTCTTCAGCCGTAAGCAATGAGGCCTCCCCTGGTTCTCCAGCCTCAAGTTGCTTTACTGACCCCGCGGTGACCTTTCCACTCCCCGACGGACTTTCAGCCGCTTTTTTCACGGCCGCTTTTTTGCTGATCTTTGACATTTCCCCTCTCTGTGCTGTCTCCCGACTTTTGCTGCCTCCTCTGCCCTTAGGACCGGGCGTTACCCCCCGGCATTGCCGTTCCCGAACGGGAGCCCTCCAACGTGCGGCTGCCTCCTGCCTGCTGTCACCGGAAGTCCTCGACTCCCAGATATTTGATGTTGATTTATCCTTCAACAGCCGCACCCAATCCAAATTCTTCAATTCCTGTCTCGTGTTTATTGTAATTTGCCTTTCCCCAGTTTAGCACCTTAATGCGAGGGTTATCCTCATCCCTATCCAAAAGTTCCCTAAAACTTACGGAATTGTGGTCACTACTCCCAAAATATTCCCCTACTGAAACCTCAACCACCGGTCCAGGCTTATTCCCCAGTACCAGGTCCAGTACTGCCCCTTCCTTAGTTGGACTGTCTACATATTGCATCAAGAAGCCTTCCTAGATGCACCTTACAAACTCTGCCCCATCCAAACCCCGAGCACTAAGGTAGTCCCAATCAATATAGGAGAAATTAAAATCCCCTACCACAGCCTGTTACTTTTGCATCTTTCCAATACCCCTCGACCTATCTGCTCCTCTATCTCTTGCTGGCAGTTGAGGGGGCCTGTAATAAATGCCCAACATTGTGATTGCCCCCTTCCTTCTCCTGACCTCTCCCCAGATTGCCTCATTGTATGAGCTCTCCGAGGTGTCCTCCCGCAGTACGCCTATAATATTCTCCTTAATGAGTAATGCTACTCCCCCACCCCTTTTACATCCTCTTCCATCTCTTCTGAAGCATCTGTAACCTTCAACGTTCAGCTGCCAATCCTGCCCTTCCTTTAACCACATTTCTGTGATAGCCACAACATCATAATTCCAAGTACCAATAAGTGCCCTTAAGTTCATCTGCCTTACCTGCTATAACTTCGGCCGTTGAAACAAATACACTTCAAACCACTGCGTTTGAGCAGACAGGGTGATTTTGTTCTCTTATTTTTGTTCTCTATTTCCCCTTCAGTTATTACACCTTCTAAGTTAACGCACTGGTTCCCACCCCCCTGCCATATTAGTTTAAATCTTTCTAACAAATTTAATTTATTCCCATCTATTCTAACCACTTGTTTGTTCATTTCTCAGCTAGTTTTCTTTCTTCCTCTTGGCTTCCAATATCATTTTCGGAAGTTTTAAAGTAAGAGTTTGTATAAGAAAAAACGGATGGAGTGAAGAAAGAGAAAATAGAAAACATTTGCATTTTAAACCAGCCAAAAAGTCCAGATATTGAAGATGGCCATGTCAGTACATGTGTTAAACTTTGCTATATTTCATGTGCATCATATTACGTTGAATTTATTCTGTGACGTTCTCTGGATCCCGGAGATACATGGACAATTCACTGACAAGTAACCTTGTTTGCAGTGTTGAATTTGGTGAGAATTTAGTGGATGTTCATTGCTCATGCGGTTACTGATTTTACTGAAATAGTGTTTTTAGGCTTTACTTGATTGGTTCGGGGATGGTGCTCCTACCTGTCAGCTGCAGCAACCCACGATGAAGTTGAGCTCCTTGTATTTCTGATGGTATATGTTGCCTGGGCAGCTGGGACAGGCATGTCGGATGGGGAGCGGAGAATTCACAGTTAAAATGACCTCAGCCCAGTTTTGTATGAAACATGTTTTTTTGTCGGGTAGCTGCTGTTTCAGTAATGAATTTTAAATGGAGTTATGTAGTTTTTTTTTCAGATTGGTGATGATAGAATCACACTGTTTACCATCCTCTCACCAATAGTGCCAAATCATTGTTCACAGCTTCCTTACTGTTTAATAAATATTCATTCCTTCTGCCTCTAGGCTAAACTGAGCAGACTTTGTGCACGGGACAAAAGTCTCCAAGACCTGGAAGCCAAGGTTTTGCAGCTGAAAATGGATAAGGTATGCTGCAAGGCGAGGCAGAATGACAGCACAAATGTGAAATATGTACATCATAGAATACATACAGTGCAGCAGGAGGCCACGTGGCCCATTGAGTCTGCTCCAACCCTCCGATAGAGCACATTACTTAGGCCCACTCCCCTGCCCCATCCCCATAATCCCACCCAACCTCTGGACACTGAGGGGCAATTTAGCGAGGCCAATCCACCTAAACGGCACATCTTTGGACTAGGGAGGAAACTGAAACACCCAGAGGAAATCCGCGCAGACACTGGGAGAATGTGCCAGCTACACACAGACCATCACCCAAGGCCGGAATTGAACCCGGGTCCCTGGCGCTGTGAAGTAGTGTTAACCACTGTTCACTGTGCCACCGTGCCATACATATTATAAGAAATAGGAGTAGGAGCAGACCATATGTTGCACAAGACTGCTCTGCCATTCAATAAGCTCATAGTTGAATTTCTCCATCAACTCTTGTTGGCCAACTCTTGTTGGCCATCAGTGTTGGCCAAATTAAACCCCCTCAGAATCTTGTATGTTTCAATGAGATTATTTTTCATTCTTTTAAACTCCAAAACCTTTGGACCCCAATTCTGCTCGATCGGTCCCCCGAGACAAGCGTCCCATCCCAGGAATCAGTTTCTGTAATAAAACACATAATGCAAAAAATACACAACAGAGTGATCAAAATAGGTTAATATTCTGTTTATTACTCTTCAGCTGAATTATTAGCCTGTAGCAATTACTTGGTAATCCATCAGCTCTGTTCGGGAAAGGCTCACTTCAGGCAAATGAAGTTTAAGTGTGCAATTTTAGGTTCTGTGGAACTATTTTCAAAGAGAACTGTGCAGTTATTTTTGTTTGGCTCCCTTTTAAATTACCTCTTTGATTAAAAGCAGTGATTCTTACGGCCAACTGTTTGACTGCAAGGAGTTCCCTTTGCAAGTCTCGATCCTGTTGTTACCGATGGCCCACAAGTGTACTTCCCAGCATGATCAGCAGAGAGGGTACTCAGGACAATTGTTGCTCAGATTAAGAATGTATAACTTTCTCAACTTGGCGATAGAGCCTAGGGCCTTCCTGGTCTCTGTGTCTTTATAGAACTGCTGATTGGGTTTGATAGGGAATGAGCTGATGGGCGAACAGTAGTATAGTGGTTGTGCTACTGAACTGCTGGTCCCAAAACCTGGACTTATAAAGTTTTTACAGCATGGAACGAAGCCCTTCGGCCCATCGTGTCTGTACTGGCTGTCAAGCACCTATCTACTCTAATCCCATTTTCCAGCACTTGTCCCTTAGCCTTGTATGCTGTGGCATTTCAAGGGCTCATTTAAGTACTTCTTAAATGTTGTGAGGGTTCCCGCCTCTGCCACCCTTTCAGGCAGTGAGTTCCAGATTCCAACCATCTTCTGGATGAAAATGTATTTCCTCCAATCCTCTCTAAACCTCCTGAGCCTTCCACACTTTCTACGTCTCATATAATTTTATATACCTAAATCTGGATCCACGTCAGTCTTCTCTACTTCAAGGGAACAACCCCAGCCAATCCAGTTTCTCTTGATAGCTGAAACGATCAAGCATGGGCAATATACTGATGAATCTCCACTCTGTCTAGTGCAGTCACTTACTTCCAAGAGTGTGATGACCAGAACTGTAAACAGTACTCCAGCGTGGCCCAATGAGTATTTTATGCAGCTCCATAATAACGTCCCTGCTTTTATATTTTATGCAAGTTTCCCATTGCATTTAATCAAAGAGGTCATTAAAAGGCATGGTGTTTAACACTACTGCTTCACAGTGCCAGGGACCCGGATTTGTTTCCAGCCTTGAGTGACTGTGTGGAGTTTGCAAGTTGTCCCTGTGCCTGCGTTGGTTTCCTCCGGGTGCTCTGGTTTCCTCCCACAGTCCAAAGATGTACAGGTTAAGCAGATTGGCCATCGTGGGGTTATGGAGATAGGGTGGGCCTAGATGGACCGCTTTTTCAGAGGGTCAGTGCAGACTCGATGGGCCAAAAGGCCTCCTTCTGCACTGTAAGGATTCTAAGGATTCAATATGCCTTAAGTACCGTCTCTACCTGTCTTGCTGTCTTCTGGGATCTATTGACATGCACACCAACGTCCCCCTGATTCTTTCTACATCCTGGGGTCCTGCCATTCATCGTCTCTTGCCTTGCCTTGTTAAATACGGCTACACCCCATTGCTTCTCGCTTCAGCGTATGTTCCCACCGCCCAGCCCCATCACTGCTCATTTTCAAAAACAGAAACCAGTTGTGATGACTGTACCGGGGGCTCGGAAGTGAGTGTAGTCTTCAGATGGTGAGGGACTTGGCTGGGCATTGCCCTTGCACCTTGATCCTGGCACTGCCACCCTGTCTTCTCATTTTTTTGGAGGGGAGCTGCTTGCATTGGGAGCAGGGGGGGGGGGGGGGGGGGGGGGGGGAGCGTACGGAGGCCTGAATTGGTATTACTGTCGGTGGGGATGGAATGCCTGCATTGATGTTACGGTAGGGCTGGGGTGAGGCCCCCATAGGTGGTTGAGGGGGTGGGGGGAGGGGAAGGAGGGGTAAGGGTGCTGAGGGGAGGGCTCTAATGCCCCTATGTCAGCTATGATGGGGGAAGGGGTCTTTAACTTCAATCTGAGATCAGGGTGCCCAATATGAATAACCCACGAGGGGAGCTGCTGAATTTAAATTCAGTTAATTAACTTGATCTAAAATAATAAGTTGGAATCAGTAATGGTGATCATGAATCTACCAGGACCAGTCCTGTGAACAGATAAAGAAAATGTCTGCTACCTTATCTGCTGCAGAAACTGATACTCAACCTGCACTGTCAGACAAAGGCAGGACAGGGCTCTTCTCTGGAGCCTTAAGACAATGACAGAATGATTTGTTGTGGTGGATTTTGTTTGCTTGCCCGCCTTGTTCAATGAGGGCAGAACAAAGCGAAGCCTGCACTCTGGTAACAGTCCAACAACTGAAGATGGCTGGTGCTGAAACCTTAAAGGTGAATTGCTATGTTTCATTGCGCTTCTAGATAGAGTGTAAGAATCGAAGCAATTGAAATTATCATAAGGAAAAGATTGGAGACAAATTCTATAAATCATGAATGTTTACTCACAATCCCATTCTGACTCAACATGGACAAGGAATCGATGCCTTCAGCCAGTAAACCACTAGGGAATGAGCAAAGATGAGGATCAGTGCTTTTACCACTAGATCCATAGGAGGAGATTTTCAATCTTTTGAAAAAGGGCAATTTAAGTTGGATATTTGAGCTTTGATTTGGGTAATGGTTTAGTGTTCGCTGAGTTGGTTTGATCCAAGTTATGCACCTGTAGGTCAACAGTTGGTGACTTCAATATTGTACCAAGTGTAGCAATTATTAATCTATTTGATACAAGGCACTGAAGTAAGAGGAAAAGGTCCTCTGTTTAAAGCCAAGTTGTGTCTCGTAATTTCTGCCATACTTGGGTAATCCAGACTCCTCCCCTATACAGTCACGTGCCCATCTTGGCTGCCAATCTAGATTTAAGCCTGTAACTTCTTTCCCTCCATTGCACACCTAGCGTTCCACCCAACTCCTACTGGCAGATATTTAACTCCTGCCTCAGACTCCTCTTCTCACTCAGTCATGCAATCTTTCATTTCTCAGATACTTTATGCTCTACATAGTCTTTTGACTTCCATCTGCTCCGACCACCATTCCAGGCGTGAGCCTTATTTGATCGCATCCATAGCTATCCTATATGTCACTCTCTGTATTCTCCAATGGCCTGTTGCAGCTCTTGTCACTGCATATTTATGAGTAGCAACTTCACCTCTTGTCTTGTCAAACTTGCATATCCTGGGTGCCAACCTCCTTCCCTTTGGGCTCTGTCAGTGGATCAGTCGCTGCACTTCTCCACATTTCTCTCCAAAGTGTCCATTCACTGATGTCGCTTAAACAGAAACTTTGCTTATAGGGTGTTGGTGATAACTGCACCCTTCGTTTTATTCAGGTATGACGAGAATTGCTTCCAAGTTCTAATCTGTCATGTCTCTTCAGGACAAGCTTGAATCTGTACTGGACGTAACGCACAGGCAACTGGATCAATACAGAGGACAGCCAACCCACACTGAGAAGATCGCCTATCAACAGCGACTTCTGCAAGAGGACCTAGTTCAAATCAGAGCTGAAATTTCAAAAGTCTGCACAGTAAGTGCTCCCTACATACTTCATGTCAAACCATTTAACCAGTTATTGCAGCTTGCATAGTCTATGAAAAAGGCCATTTTCAAAATATCAGTTGTTCTCAATAATCAACTGACTGAAGGTGGCATTGTAGGTTCGGTGTCTGACACACGAGTACACTAAAGCCAAACCTTGTAACAACTCTACCACAAGGCTGCTTCATATCAATTTCATTTTCCACTCACTAGGGCGGCATGGTGGCCCAGCGATTAGCACTGCTACCTCACGGCGCTGAGGACCCGGGTTCGATCCAGGCCCCGGGTGACAGTCTATGGGGAGTTTGCACATTCTCCCCGTGTCTGCGTGGGTCTCGCCCCCGCAATCCAAAGATGTGCAGGGTAGGTGGATTGGCCACATTAAATTGCCCCTTAATTGGATGTTTTTTTTTTAAATTCCATTCGCTTTGGTGTAACTTCAGTCTGGTGAGAAGCCACATTTTATATGTGCTCAAGCAACCAATCAGATACTAAGGGAAGTCTGAAAACTTTGTGTAGAATCTCTTTCATTTTCTCATCATATTAAAATGAATGTTTCTGCCTGCTGTTCTGTTTATAAAAATTGATAATGAGAGCAAAGTTGCTGGTCAGAATGCAATTTTTCTGCAATGTAACAAATGCAGATGCAGCCCTCGTTGCAACCAGCAGGTCAGAACCTATAGTAAAGCTGCAGCTTAGTAGGTACGAGAGCTGTCAAAAACTGTTACTGCTATGGCAGGAAGTATTCAGAGTATTGCCACAGTTGTGTTTCAACTTTTAGGGCAATGAGGTTCTCCCTTTTGAGGTCAAACGTTTGGAGTCATTTCATTCAAGTAATGATGATTAGTTATTCAATTCATAGAGCCATTTAGGCACAGAAGGCTGTGGTCAAATCTCTCTGTATTGTAATCTATTCGGTCTCATTCCCCCTACTCCATCCCTGTAGCTCTGAAAGTTTATTTCCTTCAAGTGCCCATTCAATTTTGTTTTGAAATCACCGACTGTCTCTGTCCCCACCACAATTATTGGCAGTGAACAGCGGGTCATTATCATATGCTGCGTAAAAAACTCTCCTTGTGTATCTGTACTTGTCACAACATATGAGTTGCAATGCATAAAATGTATCTGACCCTGTGCACCCAGATATAGTCTTCATAACGGCCTCCGTATTCATCGTTGATGAGTCTGCTTATCAATCATCATGTTTGAACTCAAAAGACACCATCCTCCTCATCACTACCGTTAATGTCTTTTTTAATTTCCTCCCGAGCTCCTGAAAATCCAAATGTAGGCTTTCAATACCTGAGCGCACTCTGTCATTGGTACTAACATGTAACAGCTTCTGGCTTACTCTCTTCTCCCTGCAGAAAATTCTGCACCCTTTCCTGGATGTCCTTTACACTGGCATCAGTGAGGCAACACATCACGTGAGATGCGCAATAAGCGCATCGCACTGCCTTCAATCATAACCTGTCTCACGTTGAGCATTTTATGGGTTAAATTATATTTCTTTTAAATTTGGTCACTAGTGTTGAACAGCAGTGCTTCTCCGAGGCCAAATGCAAAATATGAGCAACATTTTTTCTGAGTCAGAAATCTCGAAAGGTTTATGGTGTGGATTAGCAAACTGTTCAGGTGGAACATTTTGCTGGTCTTTTCAATGAATGTTTGAACTCTTCTTGGGAAATTAATGCAAGACTGGAGTGAGAAAAAGCTCCGTGGTAGAGAATATATGAATCAGATGACAAGGTCAAGCAATTGAAGCTGTAATGATAAACTCCTTCAAAAAGGAATTTGGCTATTAAGTACCATCTATATTCTCTGGTCTTTGCTCCGACGCTGGACTTCAATCAAACCAATTGCCTGGTGTTTCTGAGAATTGTCTTTAGGGAAGTGACGCACTCCACTTGAGGGCAAATGTTTGAAATCTAAATAGTCCTGTTTTCTTCCCTGAAGCATGGGCTAGGGAGGAGAAATTAGTTTCTTCATTTGACTCGCAAAATACATATGTCAAGATTGGAGTTGGGATTAATCCCTCCCCCTTCATAATCCAATCATCAGTGTGTTGATTGGAATCATTGAGGCCTAAGCATGACTTTTTTTTCTGGCTATTTCCGAAATGATTTACATAGAAACCTACATATAAATAAATAATCTTTATCATTGTCACAATTGCTATATCTAACTCCTTCTTGAAATTACACAATGTTTTGACCTCAAAACTTTGTGGTAGTAAATTGCAGATTCACCATTCTCTGGGGGAAGATATTTCTCCTCATCTCAGTCTGAAAAGGTTTACCTCAAACTAGAATCCCTAGTTCTGGACTTCCCCACCATCAGGAACATTCCTTCTGAATATAGCCTGTCTAATCCTGTTAGAATTTTAAAAGTTTCTATTAGATCTCCCCTTGCTCTTCTAAACTCCAATATAATCCGAACAGACTTGGTCCCGCCTCGTATGACAGTCCCGCAATCCCAGGAATCAGCTAGTAATCTTTTGCTGTACTCCCTCCATAGCAAGAACATCCTTCTTCAGATAAGGACATCAAAACTGCACTCAATACTCCAGGTGTGGCCTCACCAATGACTCACACAATTGCAGAAGAACATCCCTATTCCTATACGCAAATCCTCTTGCTATGAAGGCCGTCATACCATTTACCTTCTTTACTGTCCAATATTGCTTTCAGCAATTGTTGCACTGAGACACCAAGGACTTGCTGAGTATCCACCTCTCTCAATTTACACCCATTCAAATAATGATCTGCCTTCCTAATTTTGCTACCGAAGCAGATAACCTCACATTTATCTGCATTATACTGCATCTACCTTGCAAATGCCCATTAATCCCACTGACGTATTTCTGCATCCTCCTGAAAATCACTTATTGTCACACGTAGGCTTCAAATGAAGTTACTGTGAAAAGTCCCTGGTCGCCACATTCCAGCGCCTGTTCGGGGAGGCTGGTACAGGAATTGAACCTGTGCTGCTGGCCTTGTTCTGCTTTACAAACCAGCTGTTAAGCCCACTGTGCTAAACCATCTCCTCAGCCAACCTCCCACGCAACTTTATATCATCAGCAAATTTGGGGATAATACATTTGGTTCCCTTATCCAAATCATCATTATATAATGTGAACAGTTGGGGTTCTAGCACAGAACACTGCAGTCACTGCCTGCAAATGGGAAAATGACCCATTTATTACAACTTTTTGCTTCTTGTCTGCTAACCAGCTGTCTATCCATCTCGACACTACTCGTAATCCTACGTGCTCAAACTTTGCATAATAATCTGCTGTGTGGAACCTTGTCAAAAGCCTTCTGAATGTCTAAATAAACCACATTTACTGTTTCTCCCTGGTTAACTCTACTAGTTACATCTTCAAAGAATTCTAGTAGATTTGTCAAACGTGTTTTCCCTTTTGAAAATCCATGCTAACTTTCACAGAATCACAGAATTTACAGTGCAGAAGCAGGCCATTCGGACCATCGAGTCTGCACCGGCCCTTGGGCAGAGCACCCTACCTAAGCCCACACGTCCACCCTATCCCCACACTGCCACCCTATTCCCGTAACCCCACCTTACCTTTTCTGGACCACTACGGGCAAGTTAGCATGGCCAATCCACCAACCCCGCACATCTTTGGACTGTGGGAGGAAACCGGAGCACCTGGAGGAAACTTGTACAGACACGGGGAGAACGTGCAGACTCCGCACAGACAGTGACCCAAGTCGGGAATCGAACCTGCGACCCTGGCGCTGTGAAGCTACTGTGCTAACCACTATGCTACCATGCTGCCTACTTTGTTTGATTATACCATTGTTTTCCAAATGTTGATAATTGACTCTAGCAACTTCCCTATATCGACATTAGGCTCACTGGTCTATAGTTCCCTGTTTTCTCTCTGCCTCCTTTTTTTGAATAGTGGGGTTATATTAGCTACTCTCCAATCTGTATGAGCCATTCCAGAGTCCAAAGAATTTTGGAAAATGACCTGCAATGGATCTTCTATTTCTAGAGCCGCTACCTTAAGTACTCTGGGATGAAGATTATCAGGCCCTGAGGATTTATCTGCCTTCAATCGCATTTAATTTCCCCAAAACCATTTCGCACCAATACAAATTACCTTCAACTCATCACTAAAACTTGTGTTACTCAGATCTTCCAGTACATTATTCATGTCTTCCTTTGTGAAGACAGAAGCAAAGTATGAATTTAGTTCCTCAGCCATTTCTTTGTTCCCGGTTATGCATTCCCCTGTTTCTGAGTGTAAGGGGCCTACATTCATTTTTATCAATCTTTTTCTCTATACATAACTATAGAAACTTTTACAGGCAGTTTTTATGTTCCCCACTAGCTTTCTTTGATATTGTATTTTCCCCAACTTAATCAATCCTTTGGTCTGCCTTTGCTGAATTTTAAACTGTTCCCCAGCCTCTCTATTGCTTTTTCTTGCTAATTTGTATGCCTCTTTGAATTGAATAGTATCTCCAATTTCCCCATTTTCTTCACGGGTAATATTGAGGGAGGTCATTCAGATAATTTTGCCAAACTAGGGATCTGTGCTACATTTTGAGCTCAGTGATTGGACAAATGGATTGTAGTTCTGGCTATTGCTGCATTAACAGTGCCTTGCGGGATGATGAGTCAATATAATAGACAATGCTAGAGAATGATAAAATAACTATTGTCCACTCACTTCTAATCCATTAATTGGTGTATTTGTTTTTCCATCGAATACACTGTGGAATTAAACAAACTCCTGTATCATTTTTCTGTAGGAGTTGGAGAATGCATGGAAAGAATATGAACAGACAGAAAATGATGTGAACCAGCTCAAAGAAGCAATCCTGGGGCACATGAAAACAGCATCAAGTCCCCAGGTAAGTTCATTGCGTAGGGGTTGTATTTTATTGAAATAATAAATACTGGCTAAGTGCAAGACAACACTTAAGATATCAAATTGTTATGTTACTGTTTTCAGGAGTGAGTGAAAAGGAAATGACATGTTTCATTTTTAAAAGCACATAGTCTGTAGGAATATCAAAGGCTTTGAGTTCTTGGGAAAGGATGAGTTCTAGTAGCAGATAATTGGAGGTTGGTGGGAGGTGAGTGGTATGGGGGCGGGAGGGGGGAGGATATGGAGCAAAAAGTAGAGTAAAGGTCAGAGGGAACCCCTTAGGCTTATGGGGGCGATATTCCCCAATCTGTAGTAAAGTAGATAAATTCCCATTACAACAGTGTGTGATAGTCGGTATTAGGGGTATTACAGTACCCAGGTGGAAGCTGCAACACCATTGGTGTGGGAGGTACCTGAGACAGCAAGATCATTGGTGAAGCCTGCCTGCTGGTTCTGCCCAGTAAGGTGGAGTATTAGAGTCTGTGTCTCCCCAGCTGCTGCATTCTGTACCTGCGCTGCTGGGGGAAACATCTCGTCCAATAAAGCCTTCAATTGTCATCCAATCTCGCTTCTGGAGTCATTGATCGAGCATCACAGTGGGAGGAGATACTGCTTGGATATTGCAATTAAGGCACCATGTTTGAGCAGAACTAAAGCAGGTTTATACTGAAATTTGACCTTTTTCTTTTGCTGATCTTCAGGAGCTTGATTTGAGCATTTGGGGTACAACTGCAATGATCATAAAATTCAACAAAATATATCAACTATAATGAAAAACCGTGTAGTTGATAATGTTGCTTGTTTGTCCATCATTCTAATATCAACACTATCTTTGAACGTGAATGCATTTTTAAGAAATATTTTCCCTTTCTCCTTTAATCTACCAATTTCAGCCCATCCTGAAGGTGTTAACTTGTTGCTGGGCAAAATTTCACAACTTAATGCTTTGTTTACCTCAAGATTTGACTGATCTAATGCACTCCTGGCTGGCCTATAAACATAAGTTCATCTAAAACTCTGCTGCCTGCAACCTAACTCGCCAAGTTCTGTTCAATCATTAACCGTATGCTTGATAAACCCGCATTGGCCCCAGTCAAACAATGCTTCAATTTTAAAATTCTCATTCTTGTTTCAGATATTTCCATGGTTTATCCCCTCCCTACTTCTGAAACCCTCCTCCAATTCTAGCCACTGCCATATCCCTGGTTTTAATCAACCTTCCATTGACTGCCATGACTTGAAATGTTGAGGCCCTTAGCTCTGCAATTCCCTCCATGAACCCCACTACTTTCTTTCTTCCTTTAAGATGCTCCCTATCCAGGCCATTTGCCTTCTGCCCTGATACCTTTAATATTATCTTAGATGCATATTTAATCAAAGTTGTGATCTTCAGATTTCACAATATCTGTTGTCTTCTCCAATGGGACCATTGTGTTTCTGAAAATGTCTTCTGTACAACTTCTTACACAATTCTCTTGATGCCTGAGTGGCGGCATGGTGGCCCAGTGGTTATCACTGCTGTCTCACGACACCAGGGACCTGGGTTCAATTCCTGCCTTGGGTCACTGTCTGTGTGGAGTTTGCACTTTCTCCCCGTGTCCGGTTTCCTTCCACATCCAAATATGTGCAGGTTAGGTGGATTGGCTATGTTTAATTGCCCCTTAGTGTTCAAAAAATATGTGTAGATAAGGTTAAGGGGTTATTGGATAGGACGGTGGCATACTCTTTCAGATGGTCGGTACAGACTTGATGGGCCAAATGGCCTCCTTCTGCACTGTCGGGATTCTATGATTCTGTCTTAAGCCCTTTTATTATTTCTGCGGGGATTCCATCACATCCTTCTGCTTCAGCTTATAGAACCTTCCTCCGGTTCTGTAAACTGTACCATCTCCACTGTCAGTTTTTCTTGGTGCTTGCCTTTATTTTCTCATGCAGAGTGTCCATGCTTCCTTTTTCTGTTCTTCCAATTCTCTGCACTGCTCCCCCCACCATCTCTCTCTTGCAGTATTTTGCTTTGAGCTTTTTTTGATTTCCCCTGATTCTCTAGAGCTGATTTTTTAACTTTCACGGCAATTAGATATGAGTAGATCCTCTGAAGTAGTTTGGAAGCCACAGCAAACCATTACATTAGCTGTGATCAATTGGGTTTTAGGAAAGGCTGTGGAACTAAAGGGCTGTGGCTGTTAAGTGAAAGGAGCGTAGAATATAAGCAAGACGTGTGCTCCTGCCTGGTGTATTATGAAAAGACCAGTTGAACTGGCAAAAAGCTATTGAAAGGGTTGGAGACTAACAGAGTTGACAGGAGAGATTGTAGCTCTATATATGGAACAGACATTTTAGTTTTAGTATTTGGTGAACTGAACCCAATGTAATTAGGCAAGCGGGGAGACAAGATTGTCTACTGAAATGAAATGAAAATGAAAATCGCTTATTGTCACAAGTAGGCTTCAAATGAAGTTACTGTGAAAAGCCCCTAGTCTCCACATTCCGGCGCCTGTTCGGGGAGGCTGGTACGGGTACTGTCACCACTGGTTAGCACTGTTGATTCAGAGGCTCGGGTTTGATTCCCGGCTTGGGTCTCTGTCTGTGCGGACTCTGCAAGTTCTTCCAATGTCTGTGTGGGTTTCTTCCGGGTGTTCCGGTTTCCTCCCACAAATCCTGAAAGACGTGCTTGTTAGGTGAACTGGACATTCTGAATTCTCCCTCTGTGTACCTGAACAGGCGCCAGAGTGTGGCGGCACAGGGCTTTTCACAGTAACTTCATTGCAGTGTTAATGTAGCCATGATGTGGAGATGCCGGCGTTGGACTGGGGTGAGCACAGTAAGAAGTCTTACAACACTAGGTTAAAGTCCAACAGGTTTGTTTCAAACACGAGCTTTCGGAGCTGCGCTCCGAACGCTCGTGTTTGAAACAAACCTGTTGGACTTTAACCTGGTGTTGTAAGACTTCTTACAGTGTTAATGTAAGCCTACTTGTGACATTAATAAAGATTATTATTATTAACATCCACGTGGAAGCCATTATAAAAGAGACACCAGATCAGCACAGTGGGCTAAAGAGCTGGCTTGTAATGCAGAACAATGCCAACAGCGCGGGTTCAATTCCTGTACCGGCGCTGGAATGTGGCGACTAGGGGCTTTTCACAGTAACATCATTGAAGCCTACTTGTGACAATAAGCTATTATTATCATCATTATTATTATTATTATGATTATTATTATTATTAGATGAAGCATAGAAAGGTGGCAATGCAGGAGGTCAAATGGTGAAGGTAGCAAAATCTGGTGATGACCAGGCCCGAGTAGCTCGCACAGCAGAAGACCTATTGATATTAATGGATAGAATAAATGAAGTGGTGAAAGCTAACAATGAAAATTAATGTAAAATACCCTATCCCTGCAACACCGGAAACGTTAGGGACCTTCAAGCGGCTATTGGATAGGTACATGGATTAGGGTAGAATAATGGAGTGTAGATTAATTTCTTCTGAAGGGCAGCATGGTAACATTGTGGATAGCACAATTGCTTCACAGTTCCAGGGTCCCAAGTTCGATTTCGACTTGGGTCACTGTCTGTGTGGAGTCTGCACATCCTCCCCGTGTGTGCGTGGGTTTCCTCCGGATACTCCGGTTTCCTCCCACAGTCCAAAGATGTGCAGGTTGGATGGATTGGTCATGATAAATTGCCCTTAGTGTCCAAAATTCTATGATTAACCTAGGACAAAAGTTCGGCACAACATCGTGGGCCGAAGGGGCTGTTCTGTGCTGTATTTTTCTATCTATCTATCTATCTAACACTGTAGCACAAGGGGCAGTACTGTAGCACAAGTGGATAGCACTGTGGCTTCACAGCGCCAGGGTCCCAGGTTCGATTCCCCGCTGGACCACTGTCTGTGTGGAGTATGCACGTTCTCCCCGTGTTTTGCGTGGGTTTCCTCCGGGTGCTCCGGTTTCCTCCCACAGTCCAAAGACGTGCAGGTTGGGTGGATTGGCCATGATAAATTGCCCTTAGTGACCAAAAAGGTTAAGAGGGGTTATTGGGTTAGGGTGGAAGTGTGGCCTTAAGTGGGTCGGTGCAGACTTGATGGGCCGAATGGCCACCTTCTGCACCGTATGTATGTTCTATGTTCTAACCTACACAGCTGTGGACACTAAGGGGCAATTTAGCAAGGCAAATCTACCTAATCTGCACATCTTTGGACTGTGGGCGGAAACCAGAGCATCCGGAGGAAGCCCACACAGACACGGGAGAACGTGTAAACTCCACACAGTCACCCAAGGTCGGAATCGAACCCTAGTCCCTGTCATTGTGAGGGAGCAGTGCTCACCACTGTGCCACCGTGCCGCTTGTTTGGAATAATTTGAATTTGTAAGCTGATGGCTGATTTTGCTGCATTCAGGATCAAGAACAGATAAGAAAGGATCTGTGGAGGATCGAGGATGTTATGGGAGGCCTCAGTGTGAACAAGAACAAATATAGAATGATTATTGAATCCATTCAGAATCCTGGTGAGTAAAGGGTGTCTGTGTGTGTGTCTGTGTGTGTGTCTGTGTGTGTGTGTTTTGCCAGTACACAATGAAATAATGAATCATTCGAATTGTTACAATGGGATCTTGTTAAGCAAAAATGTTTGCCTTGCTTGCCTACGGAACAATCAAACAAACCATGTACTTCAAGCAATACATATTGGGCCACAACTGCCAGGCTCCCCGGTGTCTGATTTGGGGGGTACCCCAAAGATGCGCTGGGGAATCCCTATTGGAAGTTCCCACATAAAGATTACCCGGAAAATATCCAGAAGGGCTAACTACCGCTGGACAATTGCGCTGGGCTGGGGCATAGCGACAAATCGATTTAAATCATGAACTTTGGCTGGTTCATCCAGTTTTACCCTTCTAACCAGAATAGCTGTTTTAAACACCCAGACCAAACCCCCTCCTTCCCCCGGGGACCCTGCTATACCACCCACCAGCCCAACAGCCACGACCCGACTTCCACTCGACCCGTCGCTGCTGCTGGTCTCCCCGTGGCTCCGCTGCCCACCCTGCCTGTGGCTCTTCCGCCCACCCTGCCTGTGGCTCTTCCGCCCACCCTGCCTGTGGCTCTTCCGCCCACCCTGCCTGTGGCTCTTCCGCCCACCCTGCCTGTGGCTCTTCCGCCCACCCTGCCTGTGGCTCTTCCGCCCACCCTGCCTGTGGCTCTTCCGCCCACCCTGCCTGTGGCTCTTCCGCCCACCCTGCCTGTGGCTCTTCCGCCCACCCTGCCTGTGGCTCCGCCGCCTGCCCTGCCCTGATCTACAAATGTGAAGACTGTCTCATGCTCAGTTGGTGGCACAATTGCCTCTGAATCACAAGGTTCTAGGTTCAAGCCCCACTTTTTCCAGGCCATTTCATGATTTTAAGAATCAACCACATTGTTGTAGGTCTTGAGTCACATGTCGACCAAACCAGGTAACGGGGCAGATTTCCTTCCCTAAAGGACATTAATGAACCAGATGGGTTTTATGACCATTGACGATGTTTTCGTGGTCACTATACTTATAATTCCAGATTTTTATTGAACCCAGGTCCCCTGGGTCTCTGGGTTACCAGTGACAATATCACTTGAAAAATGCTGCTCGAGTGGACTGTAAAAAATCCCATGGCACTAATTCAATGAAGAGCAGAGGAGTTATTCCTGTTGGCCAACATTTATCCCTCGATTTACATTGCAGAAACACATTGTCAAATTGCTGTTTGTGAGAGTTTGCTTTACGCATATTGGCATTTTCCACATTACAATAGTGATTACATTCAAAAAAGTACTTCATTGGCTGCAAAGCGCTTTGATATATCTAGTGGTCATGAAAAGCGCTGTGTTAATGCAAGTTTTTATTTTTTCTCTTTATGACCTTTAGCACTGCTGAGGTCTGTTATTTTGTACAAAGTACAACGGCATAATTGAATCACCACTTAAGATTGTGGCAAAGTAGTGCAGGACAGTTAAGGGGAGAGGCGCATTTTGAATGAACTGTGTGTTAGCACTAATCCCATGTACCTAAATTGAAGCAAGTTCCTCTATTTGAAAAATATCTGTTGAGCTACTTCAGTTAATTTTAGTGTGTAATTGGTTTTGAAGATTATTCTGAGCAGCTTTTTGAAGGTCGTATTGTATGCCAATTTAATGATTTGTAATTTGATAAATTGTTAGATTAGTTGAAAGATGGGAAATATCACCTGATCCCTGATACGTGGTATTAAGCTAATAATAATGACCACACTTGACTATCTCTCTTATGCAGACCAACAAACCAAACAATGTTGCAGTCATAAAGATTTTGCAAGGGACCATAATTACTGTTTTGCAGTATTAAATCCAGATGCTAGTCTTCATCGAACTTGAATTTTATCCTCTTCAAAATGGAATCTGATGTGGGAGATTTATCCCTGGTAACCCTTGAAGACAGCAACAGCACATCTTAGTACAAGCTAGCTTTGACAGTAATGACAAACTCACTTCTTCACTGTCTGTTTGAAAAGTACAACCAATGTTGGACCTGTGTTCTCCAGATAAATCTTGAACTCGTACTGAGGTACACAACAGAGCTACTTGCATACCCAGCTGGAAAGAGATTTGTTTAGGAGGGAGAAAATGTCAATGGATGGGGCCATTCTTTTAACCTTGCTCACTTTGTTTGAAAAGACACAAAGTGTGAAAATATGTACTTTGACCACCCAAGTCAAATACTGCTATTTGGGAAAGACTGCTCACATGTGTGTTTACCCCTGTGCTCATTGACCTGCATTGGTTCTTAATCAGCATTGCTTCAAATTTTGAAATTCTCATTCCTGGTTTTCAAATTATTCTTTCCTATCTCTGTATTTCCCACCAACTCTATTACCCTCCAAGATCTCTGCCCCAGTCTTGCCTCTGCACATCCCTGACTTCAATTGCTCCACCATCGAGGCCATACATTCACCTGCCTGCATCCTAAACTCTGGACTTTCTTCTCCAAACCTCTACTCCTTTGTTGTCCTTCAAGTCCTCGTCTGTGCTCATACCTGCCTATGTGGACCAGTCTGAAACTTTGTTTGGTAAAGCTCCTGTGAAACGCCTTGAGACGTTTTATTAACTTAAAAATATGCGATATAAATGGAAGTTGTTTTTGTTTAAAATTGTCAGGAACTGGCCCAAGATAATAACGCAGCTAAGAAAAAGCAAAAGCTAACTTTGGATTAATTTCCATGCTTTCCTGATTGTGACTAAAAAGGTAGTTGTTTCTTCTGTGTAGAAAGAAAAACTGTGCCTTCAGTGCCTTCGTCAATGGTGCCTTCTGTAATAAACACACTCACAGTGAAAGAGGAGAAAACTAGTTCTCGGCTGAGTCCCTCAGTCAGTCCGGTGCTGCCTTCTCCAGGGTCTGTGGAAAGACAACTTCAACCTCAGCAACAGCCTGCTAATCTGCCACTGTTCAAACCTCAACCTCTGCCTCAGTTCAGACAACATCCAAAGGCGGTAAGTCTCTCCATACATAGTATGATCATACTATAAACTTCCCTTGGGCATGAAATAACTGATATTTTTCACTTAAAAAGGGAAAGAATTTTTTCACAGATGGAAATTGAACAGGAAGTGACCAGGAAATCTGGCATTTCACAATCATGCCAAGACTCCTGCATGAATCTTCACAACGTTGATTTTCCTGTCAGGTTTCAAATCCATGTTGACCAATCTAATATTCTCAGGTTTTGGGAATCGGAAAAAGCCATTTAATCCAACTAGATCTCCATGTCACATTCCAGGGGCGGGATTCTCCGTTGGTCAACGGTGCATTTTGGGCGTGCGATCGGGCAGAGAATAGCTCCTGACGCCGAAATTGCAGCAAGTGCCGGTTTGATGCTGAATTACGATGCTCCGCCTCCATGAAAATGGTGTCAATATGACGCAAGCTGCGAGTAGTTGAAACACAGTTTGCATATGATTTGTGGGCCCATCCGTGATTCTCCGCCTTTGATGGCCCGAGTACCCGGCGGCGTGGTCCACGTGTGCTGTCGCAAATTGTGAACCTGCCGTGTTGGCTGCTGAGAGAGGGCATAATGACAGTGTCCAATATCACCATACTTTACCAACAGTCAAGCCGCTGGCCAGGGGGCTATAGACAGGGCTGGGAGGAGTAGTGGGGGTGGCCAGGAGGTGGGCTGTGGGGTGGATGGGTACGCAACACCATTACCGCAGCCGGCAAGGCAGCCATACCACTGTCAGCCCGCTATCAACCTGGGTGTCCTGGGTCGTACAGGTAACCCCCCAGCCCCCAGGTGCCCTCTGGCCTCAACCAACCCATCAGCTGTATGGACGCTCCAGCACAACCTGTCCCATCTTTTTGGCCAGATGTGTGTGTGTTTGGGGGGTGTATAGATTAAGCGCGGCTACAGCTTGTCAGCCCTGCAAACGTCCATCACGGACCAGGCGATTCCCGCACCGTTTTTCGTGGGTTTTGATGGTGTTCCACGCAGCGCTGATGCTAGCCCCTCTTTGATAGCAGAATACGGTGGAGGTGTGGCCCCGATTTTTCTGACGTGGAACTCCACGGATTCTCCGTTGGCGTCAGCACTTTGACTCAGAAACTGAGAATCTGGCCCCATGTCCTTTACCCTTTGCGTATCTTGCTCTGCTTGAATTCCCCACTTAATTATATCCTCTAATTTTTGAATCCTTTAATTTGTCTCTCAGTTTTGGCTGATTTTTCATAGTTTTGAAAACCGCTGTCCTCTCTAAATCAATTTTCTGGCTCTTTAATCTTGCTGATCACTGAGTCATGGTATCATTGTGGTTGGCCTATGTCAAAGGCAATATTCTTCTTGTTGTATGATGATCTGTGCTCCAACTGTGGCCTTACGAATGTCTTGTCCAGATCTGATATCATCATAATGATGTCTCTTTTTAATCCTATTAAAAAACCTCATGTAGCTGGAGGATCAAGCTCCTCCGCGACCACCTCTTCCCCACATGTACAGTCCTGATGACCAGCCACCAGCTGTACCACCTCTTCCAAAAGATGCGACAGTCATCAGGCATACATCAGTTCGGGGACTGAAACGCCAGTCTGATGAAAGGAAGAGAGACCGGGAGTATGGTCAATACATGAATGGAGATTACAAGGTAAGCAAATTAAGTATAACTTTCTACCAATGGCAAGAAAATAGCCATTAGCAATATATATATTTTTTTATGTTTTTATTGAGTTTTTGTGATGTACAAAACAAGCATAACGCGACAAACAGTAGGATAAAGAAAAATATTTACACATCGGTTGGTTTCAATTATTTGCATACATACATGGTCGTTCTTTCTCTTGTGCTATTTACAGTGGTGGTTGAGATTTCCTGTTTTCCTTCCCATTGGTTTTTTGGTTCTGGCTGTTTCCCCTGCTCCCCTGTCTTCTCTTTTCCTACCCTCCTCCCCCCCCTCTTGGTCATTTGCCTTGCCTTCTTCCTTCATCTGTGCTTGTGCCCTGTTTCTGTTATGTTGGTGTGATACTGCTTCTCATGCTGCTTTTGTTGGGCATGGTGGGGTTCATTGGATTCATGTCTCGCTACCCCCCTCCCACTCCCCCTACTCTTCCCCTCCTCCCCCCCCCCCCCCCCCTTGTGTCATGGCTGCTCCCTCCTGTACTTTGACTTCTTCGCTGTTGGCTACAAACAGGTCATGGAACAACCAAGTGAATGGCTCCCATGTTTTGTGGAAGCCCTCCTTCCACCCTCGGATGTCAAATTTAATTTTCTCCATTTGGAGAAATTCCAATAGGTCGGACAGCCAGTCTGCAGCTGTTGGTGGTGCTGCTGACTGCCAGCTGAGCAGAATTCTCCAGCAGGCAATTAGGGAGGGAAAGGCAAGGGTGTTGGCCCTCCTCCCCATGAAGAACTCTGGCTGTTCTGAAAACCCAAAGACTGAGGGTAGAATTCTCCCAACGGGAGACTAAGTGCCGATGCCGGAGTGAAAACCAGAGTGTTTCACTCCGTCGGAGGCCGCTTCTCGCCCCCTTTTCTCCCACCCCCGGGGTCCTAGGAGCGGCGCCGCGTCATTTACATGCGCCGGGCCTTGGCGTTGCGTAAAAGCGGCGCCACGTAAATTACGCAGCCCGCGTCACGTAAATTACGTCACCCGTGCATGCGCAGGTTGGCCGGCGCCAACCCGCGCATGTGCGGTTGCCGTCCGCCCCGCTGGCGCCCTGCAAGAAATGGAGGAGTGATCTTGCGGGGCGGCGGAGGAAAGGAGTGCGTCCTTGGCATGGTTCACATTTGTCCTCCACCTCCGGGAAGAACCTGCTCATTCGGGTTCGAGTTAAGTGGGCTCTGTGCACCACTTTTAGCTGCATTAGTCTTAGCCTTGCGTTTGTGGAGGTGGAGCTGACTCTGTGCAGTGCTCCGCTTCAGAGTCCGTATCCTATTTCAAACCCCAAATCCTCCTCCCACTTCTCCCTCGTTTTGTCCAGTTGGGTATTGGCCCCCCTTAGCAGTTGCCCATACATGTCACCACAGTTCCCTTTCCCTAGGATGTCCACGTCCTCTAGTAGTGATTATCGTGGTGGTCGTGGATATGTCCTTGTTTCTCTTCATAGGAAACTTTTGATCTGTACGTACCTTGGTTTGTTTCCCCCATCAGCTGGAATCTTTCTGTCAGCTCCTCGAGCATTGTTAGCCTGTTATTGGTGTATAAGTTCCTAACTGTCAGCTGCCCTAAACATGATCGCTAGTGGTTCCAGTGCGAAGCCATTTGCAATATGTGGCCACATAAGAGTAAAGACTGATTGAAGTTTCTTTACATCAATTCATTGCAGTAATTGTTTTTTTTGCAACTGCAAATTGCCGGTTCAAGAGAGGATTGTCAAAATAAAGTTTAGTGCAAATTAAAATTCAGTTCATCTAAAGTGTAACATTATACATCACAAGGCAATTATGGGAGAGAAATGCGAAGTTCCTCCAGTCTTCCCATTCTTCCATCACTTCTTAAATGGCTCAGGCGTTTCACCTCCATTGCTCTGTGTGGAAGTAATTTCCTGATATTCACTCAAATTTACCTTTTCCTAGTTTAACTCTGTGTCTCCTGGTACTCCTCCCACAACTTAAGTAATATTCCAGATTTTATCTTTTCCATTCATTTAACCATCTCCTATATGAAACTGCTTCTTTGGGGCCTATTGTTTAGGCTGAAATTCAAATTTTCTCCAGTAATTGAATGTTGACTCAAGATCAATTAGCAGACTGTGCTCAAGGTCTGGTCTGATCAATCAATTTTACAGATTGGTCAAATAGCTTTGCAGATTGGGAAAGAGGGCCCATCATTTGGCCACCATCTCTCAATTGTCTATGATATCAAGTATGAACAGTTTGGAAGTGGTATTAGGATAATTCTATGGATGGATTCTTAATTGTTACATTTGTTCATTTGTTTCAGTCAGAACTACGTACCTATATGAGTGAACCTGAGCTCATATCATTAGGAAGCGGGCTCAACAGGACGACGGCTGGAGCCTTAGGCCTGGACAGTTGCCTGCAGACACTGCCTGGTAAAGGTAGGTTAGGACAGATAGTAACGTGTTAGAAAATATTTTAGTTTATTTTTCTGCTTGTTTCTCCACTCCTGACCTTGTTGGTTTCTTGCACGGGTTTTGTTCTACACGTGGCCTCCACAGGCTAATGTGTGCGTATGTTGTGTGACCATGTGTTGCGTGTGAGTGTGTTGCTTGCATGTGTGCCCAGGAAAACACCAACAAATTAACAGTTTGTATCTAGATGGTTGAGATCAACTAACTCTACTTGGACTGGAGATCAGATCTGGGACTTCCTTGTTTTCTGTCCCTCAGCTAATAACTGCCATAACAAATTGAGGTATTGCAAAAAAGCTGTGTCAAAAGATGTTATGGTTGTGGTACTGGGGTCAGTCCAACCAATGTTGGGATGCAGCACTGTATCTGCATGCATGCTATGATGAGGCTGACAGCAGAAACCAGAAAGTTCACACAGTCACAGTTGTACTTCCTAGCACCCGGATTCTCAAAGTGACATTGGCACAGGTAGGTTATCAATAAATTGGCACAACGAAACCTGGCGGGTCCCAGAAAACAGATGGAAAGACTTTCACTGGAAAATATTTCAGCAGTCATGAGCAGATCTCTGTTGAATTGCTTATGCTGGGTTTGAAGTGTGATGCTTAAAATGTGAAATAAGGTCACCAGGATTCTTATGAAAAATGAATTCAATATGCAAGATTTTTAACATTATAGATTGCAATTTAGATGATTACTTATCGGTAAGAGTGAAGGCCATTTTAACTCGAGTATGCCATCCTGGGGCCTATGCACACTGACAGTCTGGTGGCCCAACTGGAAGTTTCTTCCCTCAGAATTGTGGAAATCAACCCAGAATCTTTGTCAAAATGACTTGTCTTACTTTGATCATCCAATTCCTGTACCTCTCGTCACTTGTAACTCTGGACTCACTTATTAACCCATTAACATTTGATTCCACGGGCAGAAATTGCCCACAGGCCCCTTACTCAAGTGGTGATTAATGCAAGCTTTCAGCATTTAAGGAGGTGTCGGCCTGTCAGGACTGGTAACGCTGACCAATTTTCAACTTGCCTAACCCGAGAGTTGCTGATTGGAATGTGCCCACCAGTAGCCCAGTTCAGATCAGTTAACTCAACTGAGACTGGCAACTGAACCTCATCTATGTGATTCAGAACAATTAAATCTGCACTATAGTCACATTTTTAACACTGTTACATATTGGTAGAGTTAAAAGTCTTACAACACCAGGTTAAAGTCCAACAGGTTTGTTTGGAATCACTAGCTTTGGGAGCACAGCTCCTTCATAAGGACTCACCTGATGAAGAAGCTGCGCTCTGATAGCTAGTGATTCCAAACAAACCTAATGGACTTTAAACTGGTGTGATAAGATTTCTTACTGTGTCCCCCCCAGTCCACTGCCAGCATCTCCACATCACATGTTGGTAGGATAATGCACTGGACCCTTGTACAACTACTGATTTGCTCCTTCCTTATACTTAACCTAAGGTATGAAGAAAGTCCTTTTCAAACAGAGTAATTTCCCTTTCCATGTTCTCAGGATTGTCATCATCTAATTCAGGGCTGCAGCAGTCATCAACCATAGCGTCTTATGTCACACTTAGGCGGAAACACACTGAAGCTAACTCTAAGGTAAAAACTATCTTTTAATCTACATTTCTTTTTGACCTGTACTAGAATTCCTCCTTTCATCAGCAAGTTAATATTCCCTTCAATTGGTGATGGTGGGCATTTGAAGTTTTCATGTAGTGTTGGTTTGAAATGCTTAGCAATCCAATTATAGGTTTTCACATGCCCCACTTGAGAGAAAGCATTTAAAGTTGTTTAACATTGAGGTGAGGTACTGTTCATGTGTAGAAATCTCACATAGTGCCAGGAATTTCAGATGTTGTATTAAGAGCATCGTAGAAGAAATTTGGAACCCCACAGTAAAGAATATTGGTTATGGTACATTTTTTTTCCTGTAATGCAGTGGAACTAATGAATTAAATATACCCACTGAGATAACACTGCAAAAGGTTCTCAGAACAATTCTGAGTACGGAGATATTGAAGCAATATAGTCTGAGCCCCTCCCTATTTTCGCTAAATCGTATCTGTGACCTGAAGAAGCCATGCCAAGTAGAAGGCCTCCTCCTTAATAGAATCAAATAGTTACATTTCTGTTCCCACTGCAATCTGTAATGGGGGAGATAGAATCTGGAAAGACTCAAGACAATGTAGCCAGCTCTGTACAGCTAAGCTCACTTAAAAATTAATTTAGGGAATACCGATATACTCTATTCCATGCAGTTTACGAGTCGGATTATTTGAAAGGTTTCTAGGAATTGATACCATTTGCATTAATGAGTTGGTTTTTTTTATATGTGCATCGCTGGCTGGGCCAGCATTTGTTGCCCATCCCTAGTTGCCCTTGAACTGAGTGGTTTGCTAGGCCATTTCAGAGGGCATTTAAGAGTTGACCACATTGCTGTGGATCTGGAGTCACATGTAGATCAGACCAGGTAGGGATGGCAGTTTCCCTTCGCAGTTGGGTTTTTACAACAATGGACAATGGTTTCAAATCATCATTAGACTTATAATTCCAGATTTGTACGAGAGTCAAATTCCACCATTTGCTGTGGTGGGATTCGAACCCAGAGCGTTACCCTGGGTCTGTGGATTACTCGTCCAGTCACAATACCACCGGCTCCCCTCAGATGATATACTTAATACACCTAACTCCAGTTGCTGCAGTATAATGGTAGTTACTAAAATTCCAGAGAAAAGATTTCACCATCTCGATTCATTTTAAGCAACTTTTTTTGCGTTTTCCAAGTCTGCAGCTCTCAACCTTTGATTAATAGGAACCTGAATGCTTAACTACTTCATGTGCAATTTGGTGAGAAATGTTCTGCATGGGCGACTGATTTTGTGGTTGGTAGATCTCTGGTTATTAAAGCACTTCTAAAAGTGTTAACTGTCTAGATTCAGTGTTGTTCCATCCAGCTCCTCTTGCCTTTCTCCAACACCAGTTGTTCCAGAAATATAACTTACCCTCGTACTAAACTTGGGATTTGCTGCTCTTGTAACCTCTGGCTGGAATGCGTTTTGCTGATGGTCAAGTCAATAAAACAAGCCAAGAGATTTTACTTGCCAATCTAAAATTAAATGTCATTGGCGAAGACATTTTTTTGGAGGAAAGAATAAGTAACATTGGGCAAGGTGGGTTGATTAAAGCGTAATCAATTTTTTGAAAAATCCCAAGTTTAGAGTAACGTAACGCCAAATGTAAATGCTAAAACTATTGCTATGTGTAAAATTCCTACAATATAACTTTTCATTTCCCTTTCCCTATGTTGTTGTTGGTGGTGGTACAGGAAAGGCCAAAGAGTGCCTTGGAACGTCTCTATGGCGAACATCAACGAGGTAGAATGAGTGCGGAGGAACAATTGGAGCGTATGAAGAGGCATCAGAAGGCTTTAGTCCGTGAGCGGAAGAGAACACTGAGTCTTGGAGAACGACATTCTACTTCATCCCGGGCAGCTTCTAGACCCTTCTCTGCTGATGTTGGCTCAGTACGTTAGCTTCTCCAAAAATGTATAGTAGCCAATAAGAAACGCGATAGCTGAGATAAATAGGATATGTATTTCTTCCATAAGAAGGGTCTGTCTAAGTAATGGGGCGGATGAAATGAATATTTTATTCAATGTAATCTGAAAGGATTATGCAAAGGTATTAGCAATTATATAATTAATAATAAAATGAATAGCTGCTTATTTTTACCAGCTAGCAAATGTGGGGAGGTTATCTGGAGTAACTGCAGGTAAGTTGGTAAGAGGACTTTGTGCAGTTTGAGTAGGGTTTGAACGTTTATTAGATGGTTTTGGATTTGGAATAATAGTCCACTGGAGAAAAGTTGTTATTTTGTTAATAGAGCGTGCTTTCACTATAACCCACCTAGTTAACCATTTCATGCATGGAGCAGCTTGAGCATTTCAGAACCTCCTCTGGCAGTTTTAATGACTGGAAATTCTTTTTTAATGAAACTGAAAAATGAAATTATTTTTTGAAAACTATTTCTAGAATTTAAAGATGCCAAATATGTCGTTTGTACTTCAAAAAGATCAATTTGAATTGAATTCGGAAATATATATTGGTGCTGTACTATTGTCCAGAAAATTTCAGCTAAAATGCTTTATTTGATTCTTCTTAGAATTAAGAAAGTGATTTAAATAATTCCAGTTGCCAATGAATGTAGATTAATCAAATAGACCTGTCAGGATTGATAGCCAGGTTCCTTGCCGTGGATGAATTAGAATTTTTAACTGTAGATGCTGATGAGGCTCAATGTTCTTGTACTCATTGCTAAAGGGCATTAAGCAACAGTGCTGCAACCAGTACAATCAAGGTGCTGCATCCCTTAGGAAAGAAATCGTGTAAGTGAATGGTGATCCCGCTCTATCACTAACCATGTGCAATTAAACCACTCATTGGCAGTTAACCTAGAGTGCAGCATTAGGAGCTGCAGTAGCATTTCAAATTGTATTGCACAGTGCATCTTTTGATTTTTCCTTGCAAAACCTCTATATCTGAATTAATGCACAAGTTACCCAACTGTTGGCAATCTATCACCCGTTTCTCATGCTTTCATCATTAAGACCTTTACTTACTTGTCAGTAACATCTAACAGGATAATTTGTCTTTTATGTATTACCAGGCCTCACTGTGTTTCTGTATAGCTGTGCTTTGTGGTGCTCATATAGAAATGCAGTACTTATAACCCATTTCAGATCCTTGTTCTGTGTACCTGTTCCCTTTTGGATCTAATATTTTTTTAAACAATCAGCTCACTTTAACTCGTCCTTAAGCCAGACAGAAAAATGGCAGTGATTTTTGTTACCAATTTACTACATTCCTGAATATTTCAGGCATCCTCAATAGGTAAGATGGTCTCTAATCGTGTTAATATCAAGCAGAATTATAATTTAGCATAGCACTTTGATTAAATTGCTGGACAAGGTCGTCCCATTATCTTAGGTTATAAATTTTAAAAGTCTTTAATTTAAAAGAAGTTGAATTTTCAATTCCATTTCTTGTTTTGTTAAATTTAGAGTACCCAATTTTTTCTTTCCAATTATGGGGCAATCCACCTACCCTGCACATCTTTGGGTTTTGGGGGCGAAACCCACACAAACACAGGGAGAATGTGCAAACTCCACACGAACAGTGACCCAGAACTGGGATCGAACCTAGGATCTTGGTGCCGTGAGGGAGCAGTGCTAACCACTGCACCACCATGCTGCCCCTCAATTCCATTTCGAACCACCAGTTTTCAGTCACCATTTGGACATTGCTTGTTTTTAAAAATAAATTTAGAGTACCCAATTCATTATTCCAATTAAGGGGCAATTTAGCATGGCCAATCCACCTACCTTGCGCATCTTTGGGTTGTGGGGGCGAAACCCACGCAAACACAGAGAGAATGTGCAAACTCCACACGGACAGTGACCCAGAGCCGGGATCGAACCTGGGATGTCGGCGCCGTGAGACTGCAGTGCTACCACCGCACCACCGTGCTGCCCTGAACATTGCTCATTTTAATGTACAGAATTAAGTAGGTGTTGATACTTGGTACAAAATCACTGCCTATCTCTGGAAGTAATCCCCAGTAACATACGGAAAGTTCAAGAACTGGGGAGGGCGGGGATTGGGGGGGGGGGGCTTAAACGAAAATTAATAAATAAATACGTAAAACTAGTAAAACTACTTGGAGTTCAATTGTGAGACAACTAAATTCATTAGCTGGAATGTGTTTTGCAGAAGTGTCCTTAATATAGTAAATTAATTGCCTGCACTTTTAACAAATGGTTTATATGTACATTTTCTGGTTTACCAGCATTTGTGCTAATCTGAATTTTTGTCATGTATAAAATAACTGCCAGGATATCCAGAGCAAAACTGTATACCGTAAAACTCCATGTATAAGTTGCATCTTCATTACCGAGATATTATGTCTCAGTAGAAAGATATGATCTGTATTCCAGTGCAAGTTTAAAAAAAAAAAAAGAACTACCCATTTGTAATCAAAACAAACACGATAAAAGTAGGATGCAATTTGTATATGGTTGTGATTTGTAATCTGGATTTAATGGTAGCTAATGACAAATGATACAACATAGTTGTGAAATGTAGATGCCATTTATTTGTTATTTAACTATAGACTCTCACATCAAATGTAGTTTGCTATTATATGAAAAGCAAATAAATCTGATAATTAAGACATTCATCTGTGATGGATTTCCTTATCATTTTAACTAATCTGTTCTGATGTATTTTTATGTTCCGGTGATTAATCCTATCACATTGAGGCCTGGTTCTATATACAAACTGTTCAGTTGTTTGTGCGTACACACGCGCACTGTCTCTCTCTCTCTCTCTCTCTCTCTCTCTCTCTTAAAATGGAAGAGTTGCATGTGAACACACACACACCCTGAAAATGAAAGAGTTGCATGTGAATGTAATATAATCTTGGAAATGAAAGAATCATCTTGTGACTTCATTCATAAAAAAACTAAATAAGATCTATGAACAGAGTCTACCACACAACCAGAAATTTTGAACGTCTATGTGGCTTTAGAACAAAGCAGTGAGATTTCTTTTGCTTCTTTCACTCTTTCCCTAATTTACACCACATTTGGTACTTGTGCATTTTCAATTCAGTAAAAAGGGGTGGTTGAACTATTTGCGAAATATTAGCAAAGTGGAATTGATGGCGACCACCTAAATTATATATTAATGTGGCTTCATTTATCAGCTTCTTCGTGCCTTGAGTATATTCTTTATCCATAGTCTGAAGTTTAGTTTACAACTTATTTTCCTAATGTAGACTTTATTTATTTTGTGTATGCAATTGAAGAGTTTTACAGGGGGAAAGATTATTTGCTGCTGTCATTGAAGAACCTCATTAGTTTACACGCATGCATTAAAGTTTGGATCTTCAAAATAACTATTTGGGTTTCATAGGTTCTCTAATTTTCTGAACATAGCGACTTTAATCAAAGTGAATTGGAGGTTGTTGTTAGCTTGCCTGTATCTTTCATTATTTCACTACACAAGTTCCCCAGAATACAGCATTTAAAGTTGAATAAGGATTTTTAATATTTGTACATGGGAGTGTGAAAGGTACCAGGTTGTTGAGATTTGTTGTCCATCTCTAATGTTCCCTCAGAGGGTGGCAGTTTGATGTTGACCCAGTGACAACAAAGGAATGGCAATATATTTCCAAGTCAGGAGGGGTGTGTCCTGGGGGATAGATTGCAGGTCGTAGTGTCCCCATGAAGATGCTATCCTTTTTAAATTCTAAAAATCCTGGATTTTGCAGATGCTGCCAAAGAAACCATGCTGAGTTGCTGCTGTGTATCTCTGTGGCTATGGTGCACTAGTAGTGGAGAGATTGAATGTTTAACATGATGGATTGTGGTACCAATCAAGTGGGTTGTTTTTGCCTAGATGCTATTGAGCTGCTCAAGTGTTTCCGAAGTTGCACTCATCCAGGCAGGTCAAGAGTATTCAATCATATTCCTGACTTTTGTGTTGTAGATAATGGAAATTCTTTGGGAGACTGGAGGTGAGTCACTCAGTTTCTGACCCGCTCTTGTATCCAAAGTGCTGACCCACTTAAGTTTCCCATCAATGAGGATATTGTTGGTGGGAGATTCAATGTTCAATGTTGTAACACCATTGAACATCAATGGAAGCTGGTCATTGTCTGGCACTTCTGTGTTATGAATGTTACTTGCTACTTACAAATGTTGTCTAGATCTTGTTGCATGCAAGCTCTGATATTGCTTCACTACCTAAGCAGTTGCAAATGAAATTGAATTCTGTGCAATTATCAGTGAACATCCACATGATGGAAGACAGGTTAATGCAACTGAAGATGATTGGCTTGGAACATTTTCCTGGGAAGCTCCTGCAGCAGTATCTTCAGACTAAGATGATTGTCCTTCAACAACCACAACCGTCTTCCTTTTAGCACAATACGGTTCCAGCCAGTGGAGAATTTTCCTCCTAATTTCCATTGACTTCATTTTTTAACGCTGCCTTGGTGTCAAAAGGCAGCTATTCTCATCTCACCTCTGGAATTCAGCTCTTTAGTCCAGGCTTCAGCTAAGGCTGTATCGAGGTCTGTAGCTGTGTAGTCCTGGCAGAATCCAAATTGAGCATTAGGTAAGCAGGTTATTGATGAGTTAAGTTTCACATAGCTGTATCGGAACAGCTTGGCTAGAGGTGTAATTAGTTCTGCAACGTCGATTTTAGTGCTACATCTGGGATTGTTGTCTGGCCCTATGTATAACCTTTACTATTCCAATGTTCTTAGCCGTTTCCTGATATCACAAAGAGTAAATGGAGTTGACTGAAGACTGGCATCTTTGGAGATCCTGGGGTGATTAAATAAATTTTTCACTCGGCACTTTTGGTTAATGATGGTAGGAAGCATTTCATCTTTGACTTGAGTGTTAGGCACCACCACCATTTGAGCATAGGGATGATATTTGGTTTGATTATCCACCACCATACATAACCTCATGTGGCAGGACTGCAGAGTTTTGATGAGGCACAAGTCTCCAGATGTTAGTGATGAGGACTTTGCAGGTAGAATAAATTAGAGACATGTCATGTACAGACCCAAGTGAATACGGTGCACCTGCTATTTTTGAAGGCTGATTCACTTTTCTCAACAGGCAGCTTGGCATTAATCACATTCCTATAAGCCAGTTTTCATTTTGGTGGGGGAGATTTGTGACTCTTTGAAACTGATTACACTGCTATTGAGCACAGAGTTCAAAAAATTGCATACCATAACTTGTCAGGCGCACAAGTTAGAGCACACCAAACAGCATACTCTTCAGTGAATCAATGAAGGTGAGCATAAGCAAATCCCAGATTGACTGAATTATTGGCATCTATTTTTTGAGAATCTGTGGTCAGGTACAGTGGGGATCATTGACGAGTCTCCTATTATAAAACTAACAGGCAGACAGTGCAGGGATCCCTCGTGGCCGTTCCCCTTCAAAACAAGTATACCGTTTTGGATGCTGTTGGGGGGGGGATGACCTACCGGAGGAAGGCCCTAGCGGCCAGGTCTCTGGCACTGAGTCTGGCTCTGGGGCTCAGAAGGGAAGGGGGGGAGAATAGAAAAGCAATAGTAATAGGAGATTCAATGGTTAGGGGAATAGATAGGAGATTCTGTGGTCGCGAGCGAGACTCCCGGAAGGTATGTTACCTCCCGGGTGCCAGGGCCAGGGATGTCTCGGATCGTGTCTTCAGTTTCCTGAAGGGGAAGGGTGAGCAGCCAGAAGTCGTGGTGCACATTGGTACCAACGACGTAGGTAGGAAAAGGGGTGTGGAGGTAATAAACAAGTTTATGGAGGTAGGCTGGAAGTTAAAGGCCAGGACAGACAGAGTTGTCATCTTTGGTTTGTTGCCGGTGCCACGTGATAGCAAGGCTAGGAATAGGGAGAGAGTGCAGTTGAACACGTGGCTGCAGGAATGGTGTAGGAGGGAGGGCTTCAGGTATTTGGATAATTGGAGCGCATTCTGGGGAAGGTGGGACCTGTACAAGCAGGACGGGTTGCATCTGAACCAGAGGGGCACCAATATCCTGGGAGGGAGGTTTTCTAGTACTCTTTGGGAGGGTTTAAACTAATTTGTCAGGGGAATGGGAACCGGATTTGTAGTCCAGCAACTAAGGAAGCCGATATTCAGGACGCCAAAGCATGTAGTGAAGCAGTGGGGAAGGTAACTCTGACAAAGGAGAGTACTTGCAGGCAAGGAGATGGGTTGAAGTGTGTATACTTCAACGCAAGAAGCATCAGGAATAAGGTGGGTGAACTTAAGGCATGGATCGGTACTTGGGACTACGATGTGGTGGCCATCACGGAAACTTGGATAGAAGAGGGGCAGAAATGGTTGTTGGAGGTCCCTGGTTATAGATGTTTCAACAAGATTAGGGATGATGGTAAAAGAGGTGGGGGGGGGGGGGGGGGGGGGGTGGGTGGCATTGTTAATTAGAGATAGTATAACAGCTGCAGAAAGGCAGTTCGAGGAGGATCTGCCTACTGAGGTAGTATGGGTTGAAGTCAGAAATAGGAAAGGAGCAGTCACCTTGTTGGGAGTTTTCTATAGGCCCCCCAATAACAGCAGAGATGTGGAGGAATAGATTGGGAAACAGATTTTGGAAAGGTGCAGAAGTCACAGGGTAGTAGTCATGGGTGACTTCAACTTCCCAAATATTGAGTGGAAACTCTTTAGATCAAATAGTTTGGATGGGGTGGTGTTTGTGCAGTGTGTCCAGGAAGCTTTTCTAACACAGTATGTAGATTGTCCGACCAGAGGGGAGGCCATATTGGATTTGGTACTTGGTAATGAACCAGGGCAGGTGATAGATTTGCTAGTGGGGGAGCATTTTGGAGGTAGTAACCACAATTCTGTGACTTTCACTTTCGTAATGGAGAGGGATAGGTGCGTGCAACAGGGCAAGGTTTACAATTGGGGGAAGGGTAAATACAATGCTGTCAGACAAGAATTGAAGTGCATAAGTTGGGAACATAGGCTGTCAGGGAAGGACACGAGTGAAATGTGGAACTTGTTCAAGGAACAGGTACTGCGTGTCTTTGATATGTATGTCCCTGTCAGGCAGGGAAGAGATGGTCGAGTGAGGGAACCATGGTTGACAAGAGAGGTTGAATGTCTTGTTAAGAGGAAGAAGGAGACTTACGTAAGGCTGAGGAAACCAGGTTCAGACAGGGCGCTGGAGGGATACAAGATAGCCAGGAGGGAACTGAAGAAAGGGATTAGGAGAGCTAAGAGAGGGCATGAAAAATCTTTGGCGGGTAGGATCAAGGAAAACCCCAAGGCCTTTTACACATATGTGAGAAATATGAGAATGACTAGAGCGAGGGTAGGTCCGATCAAGGACAGTAGCGGGAGATTGTGTATTGAGTCTGAAGAGATAGGAGAGGTCTTGAACAAGTACTTTTCTTCAGTATTTACAAATGAGAGGGGACATATTGTTGGAGAGGACAGTGTGAAACAGACTGGTAAGCTCGAGGAGATACTTGTTAGGAAGGAAGATGTGTTGGGCGTTTTGAAAAACTTGAGGATAGACAAGTCCCCCGGGCCTGACTGGATATATCCAAGGATTCTATGGGAAGCAAGAAATGAAATTGCAGAGACGTTGGCAATGATCTTTTCGTCCTCGCTGTCAACTGGGGTGGTACCAGGGGGTTGGAGAGTGGTGAATGTCGTGCCCCTGTTCAAAAAAGGGAATAGGGATAACCCTGGGAATTACAGGCCAGTTAGTCTTACTTCGGTGGTAGGCAAAGTAATGGAAAGGGTACTGAGGGATAGGATTTCTGAGCATCTGGAAAGACACTGCTTGATTAGGGATAGTCAGCACGGATTTGTGAGGGGTAGGTCTTGTATTACAAGTCTTTATTGACTTCTTTGAGGAGGTGACCAAGCATGTGGATGAAGGTAAAGCAGTGATGTAGTGTACATGGATTTTAGTAAGGCATTTGATAAGGTTCACCATGGTAGGCTTATGTAGAAAGTAAGGAGGCATGGGATAGTGGGAAATTTGGCCAGTTGGATAACAAACTGGCTAACCGATAGAAGTCAGAGAGCGGTGGTGGATGGCAAATATTCAGCCTGGAGCCCAGTTACCAGTGGCATACCACAGGGATCAGTTCTGGGTCCTCTGCTGTTTGTGATTTTCATTAACAACCTGGATGAGGGAGTTGAAGGGTGGGTCAGTAAATTTGCAGCTGATACGAAGATTGGTGGAGTTGTGGATAGTGAGGAGGGCTGTTGTTGGCTGCAAAGAGAAATAGATAGGATACAGAGCTGGGCTGAGAAGTGGCAGATGGAGTTTAACCCTGACAAGTGTGAGGTTGTCCATTTTGGAAGGACAAACATGAATGCGGAATACAGGGTTAACGGTAGGGTTCTTGGCAATGTAGAGGAGCAGAGAGATTTTGGGGTCTATGTTCATAGATCTTTGAAAGTTGCCACTCGAGTGGATAGAGCTGTGAAGAAGGCCTATGGTGTGCTAGCGTTCATTAGCAAAGGGATTGAATTTAAGAGCCATGAGGTGATGATGCGGCTGACCTTGGTCAGGCCACATTTGGAATACTGTGTGCAGTTCTGGTCACCTCATTTTAGGAAGGATGTGGAAGCTTTGGAAAAGGTGCAAATGAGATTTACCAGGATGTTGCCTGGAATGGAGAGTAGGTCTTACGAAGAAAGGTTGAGGGTGCTAGGCCTTTTCTCATTAGAACAGAGAAGGATGAGGGGCGACTTGATAGAGGTTTATAAGATGATCAGGGGAATAGATAGAGTAGACAGTCAGAGACTTTTTCCCCGGGTGGAACAAACCATTACAAGGGGACATAGATTTAAGGTAAATGGTGGAAGATATAGGGGGGATGTCAGAGGTAGATTCTTTACTCAGAGAGTAGTGGGGGCATGGAATGTACTGCCTGTGGAAGTAGTTGAGTCGGAAACATTAGGGACCTTCAACGGCTATTGGATAGGTACATGGATTAGGGTAGAATAATGGAGTGTAGATTAATTTGTTCTTAAGGGCAGCACGGTAGCATTGTGGATAGCACAATTGCTTCACAGCTCCAGGGTCCCAGGTTCGATTTCGGCTTGGGTCACTGTCTGTGTGGAGTCTGCACATCCTCCCCGTGTGTGCGTGGGTTTCCTCTGGGTACTCTGGTTTCCTCCCACAGTCCAAAGATGTGCAGGTTGGGTGGATTGGCCATGATAAATTGCCCTTAGTGTCCAAAATTCAATGATCTATGATTAACCTAGGACAAAAGTTTGGCACAACTTCGTGGGCCGAAGGGCCTGTTCTGTGCTGTATTTCTCTATTTCTATTTCTATTTAAATATTAGTGGAACAGAATGTAGAGGCTCTGAATACTAAGCCTTGCAGTGATCTTTGGCAGAATTAATGGCATTGGGTGTAAGCAACAATGTTTAGGTCATGTTCCATGACTTGCCTATTGAAGTGCACATTTATGCAATTAATATCAAAGATTTGCTGCACAAACACCCCAATGTAAGGATTTTAATACTGAAGAAGGTGGAGTAAATTAGAGTCAGTCTTTATCTAGCAGCTCCAGCCAGAGAAAGCTCTATTTTATTGCAGCAAGAGCAACAGAGAATGATTTCCTGCTATATGTTGATGGATAACAGGGAATCAATTTTAACTCAGTGGATGGGTTTGAATGAGTTAAAATCTTGCCCAGATTTCCAGCTCGCTGTGTCCGTCTGGAGCTAGCCATAACTGTGAATAGCAGTGCCATAACAAATCAAATGCCTCACTGTGCACCAAGGTAGAAAACCCTACCATAATTAATGCTTAAGAACGGACATTGCATGACAATCGCCAGGCAGGATTGTTCCCTTCCAGTCAGGGAACACTTCAGCAGTCAAGGGCATTCAGCCTCTTATCTCCGGGTAGGCGTTCTCCAAGGCGGCCTTCAGGACGCGCGACAACGCAAACTCACCGAGCAGAAACTTATAGCCAAGTTCCGCACACATGAGTATTGCCTCAACCGGGACCTTGAATTCATGTTGCATTACATTCACCCCCCACCATCTTGCCTGGGCTTGCGAAATCCTACCAACTGTCCTGGCTTGAGACAATTCACACCTCTTTAACCTGGGGTTACCCCTATCTCTGGATCTGTAAAGACTTAATTACCTGCATTCGAAAGCATTGCCTTGCATCTTTGACTTTGTCTATATATATGTTTCTGCAACATACCTCTTCATTCACCTGAGGAAGGAGCAGTGCTCCGAAAGCTAGTGATTTGAAACAAACCAGTTGGATTTTAACGTGGTGTTGTAAGACTTCTTACTATAATTAATTCTGTGTATTAAACACCAGTGTTATCTCCCTCCCCCTCAAGGGGACCTTGAACTTTGGGTATTGCTTTATTTGGAAAAAAATGTTGTGCCCTCTTATGTTGTTGCCATTTAAATTGTCATACTGACAGCTCCATGAAAAACATGTTAGTCAACTGCTTCCCGTACCAGCCTCCCCGGACAGGCGCCGGAATGTGGCGACTAGGGGCTTTTCACAGTTACTTCATTGAAGCCTACTCGTGACAATAAAGCGATTTTCATTTCATTTTTTCATTTTCATGCATCTGTGCACCACAAATTGATAAATATTGCCGGTGACCTTTGTGGCAGCTTGGGATGAATTTCTGGGACTAAAAGTGAAGTGTTCTGGCCTTGACATATTGCATACAGCACAACCCTGTCAGGATATTCTCATTGAATCTTAATCTATTTCTGCACTGTTCCTCAGCTAATCCAAGTAAATTTTGATTTGGCTTTGGTTTTTGTTTGTTTGGACACACAGTTGACGTCTCTCCATTTTTGCCTCTTCTCATTCTTCCTCTTAATAAGGTAAATACTGTGGAATTTCCATCGGGAGATTGAAAGTATGAAACAAAAGCAAATGTAGCCGAAAATGGGTGCAGCAGAACTCCTGCATACTCAGTTGGCTTAAAAAGGTGGCACGTTAGCACAATGGTTAGCATTGTTGCTTCACACCACCAGGGTCCCAGGTTCGATTCACGGCTTGGGTCATTGACTGTGCAGAATCTGCATGATCTCCCCATGTCTCCATGTGGGCGTTCTCCGGTTTCCTCCCACAAGACCTGAAAGACGTGCTGTTAGGTGAAATGGACATTCTGAATTCTCCCTCCATGTACCTGAACTGGCGCCGGAGTTTGGTGACTAGGGGCTTTTCACAGTAACTTCATTGCAGTGTTAATGTCAGCGTACTTGTGACAATAATAAAAATTATTATTGTGGGTGGCACAGTGGTTAGCACTGTTGCTTCACGGTGCCAGGGTCCCAGGTTCGATTCCCGTTTGGGTCACTGTCTGAGTGGAGTCTGCACATTCTCCCCATGTCTGCGTGGGTTTCCTCCAGGTGCTCCGGTTTCCTCCCACTGGTCCCGAAAGACATGCTTGTTGGTTGAACTGGGCATTCTGAATTCTCCCACCGTGTACCCGAACAGGTGCCAGAATGTGGCGACTAGGGGATTTTCATGGTAACTTAATTGCAGCGTTAATGTAAGCCTACTATGACGATAATAACAAATATTTTAAAATTATTAAAAAGTCAAAGGAGAAAAAAATAGCAAAAGCTTTTTCTCGGATAAATTGGGAAAGCAGAAATTTCTTACCTGAACCCAAGATCATGTCCAGTTTATATGAAGGAATTTTTCCTAAATCTCATCACTTTACATACATTGACATTTATTTGCCTTTTACCAGCCCCAGATCACATGATCAGCCAGTTGTTTATTGTTTGTCTCTATTGAAATGAAATGAAAATGAAAATCGCTCATTGTCCCAAGTCGGCTTCAAATGAAATGGGAGGCAGGTTTGGGAATTGAATTGCCTTGGTCTGCTTTAAAAGTCAGCGATTTAGCCCTGTGCTAAACCAGCCCCTATTCTATCCAAACACGAGGCGGGAATTGTGCTGTGAGCGGGCGAGATTCTAAAGGAACTGTAATTAAATTATGTGGAGTTAGGGATGACTTCACTGTACCATTACTGTGAGGAAGCTGCAATTTCCCGGTGTGATGAAGAAGCTGATGGGGCCAGAATCCTAAAGTGCTACAAAGTGGATAGAGCCAAAGGTGTCTTAGATGATTGTGGTCGTGGAATTGGCAAAAGAGGTATAATGGCAGGGCAGTATATGAGGTGTTCAAGATGTTGTGCAGTGGGGGGTGGGGTGGGGCTGGGAGTTGGTTTGCTCAGTTATGGTGGGCTGGTTGCTTGTGTAGTGAAGAGAAGATGTCACCAGAGAAAGGGACCTGGCTGGGTGAAATGCTGCTTGGTAGAGGAGGAACTTTCAAGATTCTGGAGGAGGAGGGGTAGGAGATATGGTGGCAAATGATTTGTCATTCATTGTTGTGGGGATATGGAGGAGGATTGGATAAGAATGCGAGTGCGAGTGATGATTATACAGAACAACGTGCATCCATATCACTCTTTACATGATCTCAGTATGTCATAAATCACCTTGCAGTCAATTGAGTTATTTCTAAAAGTACAGTCACCGCTATAATGTAGAAAATGTGACAGCCAATTTGAACATGTCAGTGATCCACAAACCGCAAATTGATAACAAGATTGTCTGTTTGAGGTTTTAATATTGGCTATGGCATGGATAGAAAAGACTGGCCTGCTCTTAAAATAGTGTCACGGTATCCTTTACATTGTAAGAGTCGTTTGTGTATATTTCCTTTATTCCCATTTCTCTTTATTTATTTTATTACTTTTGGTCCATGGACCCACAATCGGGATGTGCCATTAAACAAAAGACTTAGCTAAACAGCAGCCTTGCCAGGAAAGTGTGTTCCAGGATTTTTTTTTCGGAGAGGAGAAACCAGTGCCGTGTGGATCTTAGCAACCAGCTTTGGAGGGATTCCGATGGATTGGTGGTTAGCCAGGGATATTGTTCCACCTGACAATGGTCAGTGGTTGGTTCCTGCACAGTGCTTTCGGAGAGGACTGGGCAAAAGTATTTAAAGCTTGGACGGAGAAGGAACACTCTCGCTTGCTGAAGTGAAAATATTGCTTTATTGTTCTAAAACCAGTGAGTGCCTGGCACATCTTTGCTGTGAACTTGAAATGATCCTGAGTATGCAGCGAAAGTAGACAATCTTGCCAGAGAAAACCATCTCCAGCCTTGAAGGAAGAAGTACCAAGCGAAAGCCTGAACTTCAGAAAGACATTGACTGGAAGTCATCCCAGTACAGCCAAACTCTGTTTCCTTTTATTTTATTAATATTTTCTTTCCCTCTCAGCCACCCTTTCCACTCTGTCGTTTGTATGTGTATGTGTGTGCGGAGAGTAGGGATAATTAGGAAGGGGAGATAGCGGAATAGGTAGTAGTCAGTTACTTTTTTTGTCAGTTTAATTATAATACAGTGCATAATAAAAAGTTACATGTGCTCAAGTTACAAACCTTGTGATTGTAGTTTATTGGGCTGAGCCAAGGACCTCTGGTATTTAAAATAAAATCTAATTTTACCTATGTTGCGACTCTGGGTCAAGTGGGGCTGGAGCTGACCATGCACTAGCCCAGGGTGTTGTGACAAAATTCACTTGCCACGTGGAAAAGGGGTGCAGTTCTTTGAGCTGAGCAATCAGTAGCTGAGATGTAAGATAGCCAGGCAGGCACCTCCTTAGAGGAGGTGAAAGGAATAAATGTCTGGCAGATGAGCAGCAATGCTCTAGTTTAGTGTTTTAACAGGGCTTGCAAAGTCGGGGGTCAGGCACACAAGCTCTATGATCGGGTCAGCATGAGATAGGATGTCACAGTGGGTAAGGTAGGAAGATGTCTTGGGAGCCGTAAAGAGCCAAGAAATATTAGGAATGTTTTAAATTGATTTATTAACTTCAAGATTATATATCTTTGATAGTTATCACAACATTGGCTTTCGGCTGAGGTAAAGTTAGACTGTTGCAAAGTGACACTTGGTGGCCAGAACCTGTAACTGCAACAGATAAACCTTTTTTGGTGTTAACTGCCAATATACTATATTGCAGTTGCTGCCTTAGAAGCAAACATTGTGTGAGACATTTAACATTGAAAATTCCTATCATAGTGCCACCTACATGCATAACAGGAACTGCAGGTAAGTGTTGATACATTTTTATGTGGGCCAGAAAATAACAGCACTCAGTTATTTATGTTAGCTAATTATTCAATTTGGACAGTACTTTCAGGTAAGCATGGATGTGCAGTTAACCTTGCAAATTCATATGTTGCAATGTATCACATAAACAATGTGAAAACTGTGGGCGGGATTCTCCAGTCGGCGATGGCGAAATCGCATTCGAGAACCGGCCAGAGAATCACCGTTTGCGCCGAAATGGGGGGGGGGGGGGGGGGGGCAGCGCTTGCGATGCTCTGCCCCTTCAAACGAGAATGCCACACGCCGTATGGACAGCCTCAGGACGTCACCTGAGGGCCTCCCCTTATGCTCCGTCCCTGATGGGCCGAGTTCCCACACTGCATGGATCACTCATGCTATTTATTTTGATGAACCCGGCGTGGCGGCTACCAACTGATTCCAGCGCCGCCACAGTCGGAGGGGGGTGTGGTCGTTCCACGGGCAGAGGGGGATCTGGCGGAGGGTGGTCCGGGGGTGGTGTGGGGCTTGCTGGGGGACAGTATTTGGCAGGCCGGGTCTGCGAGCGGCCGGTGCCTTGTTGCACGGTACGGCCGCTGCAGGCTGCCGTCGTGCGCATGCGTGGCCACATACCTGGCAATTCTCCGGCCGTATCCGCAGGTAAAGCCGGGCTTTACGCTGTGTGCTTGATAGCCCCCACTAGACGGAGGATCGGTGCAGCTTTTGCGCCATTTTTTCTGGCGTAAAACACCACTGTTCCCACGTCGGCGTCAGCACTTTGTCTTCAAATTGGAGAATCCAGCCCTGTATCTTTCTATCCAGCTCCCCAGTAAAACATGTAGCTTAAAATTTGTGTACTGACATCCTAGATACAGACTAAACTTGCCACAGGATATTAAGGGGTATCCATTTCAGTCTAAGTACCATTTTATTATGATAAATCTTAATTACTGCCAAACATCCTCTCTGGCACAGAAAGTTAACGTATGCAAGTGTGGAATCTCATTTCTTCGTATTTGAATTGTCGGAGATTTTTAAAAGATAGTTTGTTTTGTTGCTTTTTCTTCCTGTCTCCCTTTTCTCTCTCTCTCAAATGAGCCCATCGTTCCCTCGTTATTTAGCTTTCTGCCCTTATTTGATAGTGAATTTCCTATTCTAATTTGCACTTCCTGTCTTAGAGTTGTCCTGTTCACACAAGTCTCAAATACCCTGGAGAATGTGCTGTGTTATTAAACATAGAAGCATAGGGAGGCAGGACAGAGTGGTTTCTAGGGGCGAGGTGGGAGAGAGTAGAGTATCAGACATCTACAAGGAACTAATGGGAGCTGAGGATACACAGACCGAGGACCTGAAGCTTAATTGGGAAGAGGAGGCACCAGGCTCAGTCTGATCCAATTTAAGGTCGTGCACCGGATCCACATGACGAGGGCCGGAATGAGCAGATTCTTCAGGCTGGAGGCCAAGTGTGCTAGATGTGCCGGGGGGGGGGGGGGGGGGGGGGGCTAACCATGTACACATGTTCTGGTCGTGCCCTAAACTCAGGGGATATTGGCAGGGATTCGCAGATGGTATTGAAAACTGGGGTGGTAATGAGCCCTGAGGTGGCAATCTTTGGGGTTTTGGAGGACCCTGGAATCGAGGAAGAGAGAGGCTGATGTTCTGGCCTTTGCTTCCCTGGTAGCCCGGCGACAAATGCTGTTAGCATGGAGGGACTCAAATCCCCCGAGGGCTGCATGGAGGGACTCAAATCCCCCGAGGGCTGAGGTATGGCTATCGGACATGGCGAGCTTTTTTGGCCTGGAGAAAGTCAAGTTCGTCTTAAGAGGTTCGCTATTAGGGTTCGCCCGAAGGTGGCAGCCATTTGTTGACATGTTCGTAGAGGAGTAAGCGTCAGCAGGAGAGGGGGGTGGGGCGCGAGGGTAGAGTAGGGGGATAATGAGGCAGGTCCATGCGTGTACAGAGCCATGGTTTCCACTATGTCTAATTTGTGTCTTGACTTTTTTTTGTACTGTACAATGTCACTTTTTCTATATGCCTAATATACCTCAATAAAACTGTTTGTTAAAAAAAAACATGTAAGCATCGAAACTCAGAGCAGAAGTAGGCCTTTTGGCCCTTTGAGCCTGCTCCTTCAGTATGATCATGTCTGATCCTCAATCTCAATTCCATATTCCCACTTTCTACCCATAAGAGTGTGTGAGAGGGGGAAAGAGTGTGGGAGAGGGGGGAAGAGTGAGACAGAGGGGGAAGAGCGTGGGAGAGGGGGGAAGAGTGAGGGGAGAGGGGGGAAGAGTGAGGCAGAGGGGGAAGAGCGTGGGAGAGGGGGGGAACAGTGAGGCAGAGGGGGAAGAGCGTGGGAGAGGGGGGAAGAGTGAGGGAGAGGGGGGAAGAGTGAGGCAGAGGGGGGAAGAGCGTGGGGAGAGGGGGGGAACAGTGAGGCAGAGGGGGAAGAGCGTGGGAGAGGGGGGGAAGAGTGAGGCAGAGGGGGAAGAGCGTGGGAGAGGGGAAGAGTGAGGGAGAGGGGGGAAAGAGTGTGGAAGAGAGAGGGGGGGGAAGAGTGGGGAGAGGGGGGAAGAGTGAGGGAGAGGGGGGAAGAGTGTGGGAGAGGGGGGAGAAGAGTGTGGGAGAGGGGGAGGGGGAAGGAAGAGTGTGGGAGAGGGGGAGGGGGAAGAGTGTGGGAGAGGGGGGAAGAGTGTGGGAGAGGGAGAGGGGGGAAGAGTGTGGGAGAGGGGGAGGGGGGAAGAGTGTGGGAGAGGGGGAAGAGGGGAGAGGGGGAGGGGGGAAGAGTGTGGGAGAGGGGGGAAGAGTGTGGGAGAGGGAGAGGGGGAAGAGTGAGGGAGAGGGAGAGAAGAGTGTGGGATAGGGAGAGAAGTGTGTGGGATAGGGAGAGGGGGGAAGAGTGTGGGAGAGAGGGAGAGGGAGAAAGAGTGTGGGAGAGGGGGGGAAAGAGTGTGGAGAGGGAGAGGGGGGGAAGAGGGGGGAGAGGGAGGGGGGGAAGAGTGTGGGGAGAGAGAGGGGGGAAGAGTGTGGAAGAGGGAGGGGGGAAGAGGGGGAGAGGGAGAGGGGGGGAAAGAGTGG